>NC_069124.1:91947565-91950065 GCF_026914265.1 Mya arenaria
AGATGCATTGCTCTCAATCCGTTACCAGTTGTTTTCCCATGTTGTCCTCGATAGTCGACAGTAAAGCAATACGAAACAATTGTTGTAGAGACTGCGAAGCGGTGTTGGCATGTTGGTAATTACATTTCCTCGTAACAGATCGGCTTGCGTGTCTTTGCTAATGGAGTCCCGCGTCATTTGCACACTGCCACCACGCCCCGACTCCAGGGACACGGGTTTGTGTGTGCGTGTAGTTGATAGGGCTGATGCTGTGCTTGTTGTATTGGAATGTTGTTAAAAGAAACTTATGCATATTATTTATCATATTTATTTTGATTTTACGGTTAGATGTGGTATTTCATTTTCATAGTACCTTTTCATACTTTGGTATGGTGATAAGATTTTACAACAAAAAAAAACAGAAGAACAAACTACATATTCGAAGCATAGAAACAGTCCACGCCTATTTCACCGGCCTGATCGGTATTCAATTAATTGTGGTAAATCTTATTTGGGAGTAAGAGTGCATCTTTAAACGAATAATTCAATAGCGATAAAAGAACAAGTGTATAGATGTTCCTCATATTTGCATGTATATCAACTTTATTTTAAGGAAAGGAATTCGATCATTTTGTTGTACACATAAAAAGGGCACGGTGTAAATGTCTTGTCAAAATCATAAGAAAACATGTTAAATAACATGAATATGTTTCGTTGTATTCGGATCGTACCACTGTACAATATGTTACTGCGTATGGCACCAGAAAGTATTGTATATAATTTTTCAATATTAATTAATTCATTTGTTAAATTGCTGTTTATATATCGAGGGCTCAATGCGAAAAGGTTCTAAGTGACATTAAATAAAGAAGAAGATAGAACCTTTTCTCTTTCACCCCTCGTTATATAAAGAAGGCGATGTTAGTGTTTTTTAAAAGATACGGTGGTACGCATGGAGATACGTTGGTACGCTTTGAAATACGGTGATACGCTCCACCCCATCTGTGGAAGGCATCGTTCGTACAATGAAGATCTGGAAAGCTCCATTACCACGCACCAGACCTAATCTGCAAATGCGCTTAAATGTCCTCGGCTTAATTAACTGGATATTTTATGCCTCACTGCCCGAGTTTACACCAAACAATCGCCTCCTTTCATGAAACGAGGATTCTGTCAATTTGATGAGCTTGATTATTCATCCCCTGAAAGGGAAAACAAACTACCACGAAGAAACGCTTAAATCGAGAAAGAAAGTAAAACGTTAAGGATGAAGCCAAGAACACGTGCGGAGCTTCGAAGATTATTAAAAGCTATAAGGTTCGTATTAATGTTTTCTGTGGAACCCTAATTGAAAACGGAGTCGTATAAAACACGGGGATTCCGCTCACCGGCTCTAGTTTTCCGTTCTGTTATGATGTCTCACGAACTTGGAACAATTAATAAATTTTATTGAGCCGTTGTTTTCCGGTAGCGGGATTTCTATAATGCGCTCTAATGCACATTGCAGGGAAAGTCAGGGAAAACTTAACGTTTGATGGAAAGCTTTTTTCATTAGCCGCTAAATGTAGTCTTCATCAGACTTTATTGATAGCGTTTAGAGCAATTTACACGGTAATATAGCAACATTAGCAACGGTGAATTCTCATTAGTTCTTGATCGCAAGTTTCTATTTACTGACAACGCGCCTTACGAATAACCTTTAATACTTTAACAAATTGACATTCATCATTCAAATTCCGCCGCAAATGGAATAATGAAATGCAAAGTAGATTTATATATTGAATTTGTTTCTCAGAACATTTGTATGTGCTTTAACGGTTTCAGACCGGATTTGCCAGTTTTCACTTGCCTATGTACGGTTGAAGCTATAATATAAACGTTGTTTACTTGCCTTTGTACGGTTGAAGCTAGGATATACCCGTGTTCACTTGCCTTTGTACGATTAAAGCTATAATATACCCGTGTTCACTTGCCTATGTACGATTAAAGCTATAATATACCCGTGTTCACTTGCCTATGTACGGTTGAAGCTATAATATACCCGTGTTCACTTGCCTATGTACGGTTGAAGCTATAATATACCCGTGTTCACTTGCCTATGTACGGTTGAAGCTATAATATACCAGTGTTCACTTGCCTATGTACGGTTAAAGCTATAATATACCCGTGTTCACTTGCCTATGTACGGTTGAAGCTATAATATACCCGTGTTCACTTGCCTATGTACGGTTAAAGCTATAATATACCCGTGTTCACTTGCCTATGTACGGTTGAAGCTATAATATACCCGTGTTCACTTGCCTATGTACGGTTAAAGCTATAATATACCCGTGTTCACTTGCCTATGTACGGTTGAAGCTATAATATACCCGTGTTCACTTGCCTATGTACGGTTAAAGCTATAATATACCCGTGTTCACTTGCCTATGTACGGTTGAAGCTATAATATACCCGTGTTCACTTGCCTATGTACGGTTGAAGCTATAATATACCCGTGTTCACTTGCCTATGTACGGTTAAA
>NC_069124.1:92255065-92447565 GCF_026914265.1 Mya arenaria
ACACTGCCAACAACCCCTACATGCAATATAACACTGCCAACAACCCTTTCATGCAATATAACACTGCCAACAACCCCTACTTTCAATATAACACTGCCAACAACCCCTACATGCAATATATCACTGCCAACAACCCCTACATGCAATATAGCAATGCCAACAACCCCTACATGTAATATAACAATGCCAAGAACCCCTTCATGCAATAAAACACTGCCAAGAACCCCTACATGTAATATAACAATGCCAAGAACTCCTTCATGCCATTTTACACTGCCAACAACCCCTATATACAATATAACAATGCCAAAAACCCCTTCATGCAATATAACACTGCCAACAACCCCTACATGCAATATAACACTGCCAACAACCCCTACATGCAATATAAAAATGCCAACAACCCCTACATGCAATATAACACTGCCAACAACCCCTACATGCAATATAACACTGCCAACAACCCCTACATGCAATATAACACTGCCAACAACCCTTTCATGCAATATAACACTGCCAACAACCCCTACTTTCAATATAACACTGCCAACAACCCCTACATGCAATATATCACTGCCAACAACCCCTACATGCAATATAGCAATGCCAACAACCCCTACATGTAATATAACAATGCCAAGAACCCCTTCATGCAATAAAACACTGCCAAGAACCCCTACATGTAATATAACAATGCCAAGAACTCCTTCATGCCATTTTACACTGCCAACAACCCCTATATACAATATAACAATGCCAAAAACCCCTTCATGCAATTTAACACTGCAAACAACCCCTACATGCAATGTAACAATACCAACAACCCCTACATGCAATATAACAATGCAACGAACCCCTTCATGCAATTTAACACTGCAAACAACCCCTACATGCAATATAAGAATGCCAAGAACCCCTACATACAATATAACACTGCCAGCAACCCCTTCATGCAATATAACAATGCCAACAACCCCTACATGCAATATAACAATGCAACGAACCCCTTCATGCAATTTAACACTGCAAACAACCCCTACATGCAATATAAGAATGCCAAGAACCCCTACATGCAATATAACACTGCCAACAACCCCTACATGCAATATAACACTGCCAACAACCCCTACATGCAATATAACACTGCCAACAACCCCTACATGCAATATAACAATGCCAACAACCCCTTCATGCAACATAACAATGCCAAGAACCCCTACATGCAATACAACACGGCCAACAACCCCTACATGCAATATAACACTGCCAACAACCCCTACATGCAATAAAACACTGCCAACAACCCCTACATGCAATATAACACTACAAACAACCCATTCATGCAATATAACAATGCAACGAACCCCTTCATGCAATTTAACACTGCCAACAACCCCTACATGCAATATAAGAATGCCAAGAACGCCTACATACAATATAACACTGCCAACAACCCCTACATGCAATATAACACTGCCAACAACCCCTACATGCAATATAACACTGCCAACAACCCCTACATGCAATATAACAATGCCAACAACCCCTACATGCAATATAACAATGCCAAGAACCCCTACATGCAATATAACACTGCCAACAACCCCTACATGCAATATAATACTGCCAACAACCCCTACATGCAATATAACACAACAAACAACCCATTCATGCAATATAGCAATGCCAATAACTCCTACATGCAATATAACACTGCAAACAACCCCTACATGCAATATAACACTGCCAACAACCCCTACATGCAATATAACAATGCCAAGAACCCCTTCATGCAATTTAACAAGGCCAAGAACCCCTGCATATATTATAACAATGCCAACAACCCCTTCATGCAATATAACACAGTCATCAGCCCTACATGCAATATAACACTGCCAACAACCCTTCATGCAATTTACACTGCCAACAAACCCTACATGCAATATAACAACGCCAACAATCCCTACATGCAATATAACACTGCCAACAACCCCTACATGCAATATAACAATGCCAAGAACCCCTTCATGCAATATAACACTGTCAACAACCCCTACATGCAATATAACAATGCCAAGAACCCCTTCATGTAATATAACACTGCCAAGAACCCCTACATGTAATATAACAATGCCAAGAACCTCTACATGCAATATAGCACTGTCAACAACCCCTACATGTAATATAACAATGCCAAAAACCCCTTCATACAATATAACACTGTCAACAACCCCTACATGTAATATAACAATGCCAAGAACCCCTACATGCAATATAGCACTGTCAACAACCCCTACATGCAATATAACAATGACATATTCAATACCATTTCGATTGCTCTTAACTCCGTTAAAATAAACAAGAATGTAACGTAATCGTTGTTAATTTTCAAGTATGTTTTGATCTGGATGTTTATCACAGTGTTAACCTAAACAAAGTTGTGAACAATCGGGCCAATGTTGATAAAGAAAGGACTTTAATCATGACTCTGTGTGTCTCTACTCCAGTAAACATGTACGTAGAACCTGAACATTAAACTTATTTTGAGGCAAAATCTTCGTCATCTATACGATTACGTTGTTCCATTGTCATGTTAACCTACATGAATATGCTAACACAGGTTCTGTGATTTTAACCACACATCCGGTCTTGTTAAATATAATTTAATAAAATAGTTTTTGAAGTAAAATTTTAAGCTCGCACGTACTGTTTGTATTTGCGATATTTAATTAGCAGATAATGGACGCATGTGTCAAGTGAGGACCCAATGCCCTGTGTTCAATATTCATTCTCACTAGAGAACCATTTTCCATTTGTTTCGCCATCATCAATACGTTAATTGCAGCAGGAATAAACCATGTCTAAAATCTCCTCTTCTCAATAATTTGATACACAGAAAGCCGTCCTTTTGTTGCAAATTGAATGGAAAATTATGACTGCGGTGTGCGGCAAGGTGGTAATTTTGTCAACTCGATATTCCCCAGTGTGGCGGACATTTAACGATATTTAACAAAGAAGTTTTGTGGCCGTGTTTAGCAATGAGGCCGAAAGTATTACTGTCATTTGTGAAGACATTTAATGGCTAGCAACACAACACTGGGGCGGTATAATGGCCCAGCACCGGTCACAACACTGGGGCGGTATAATGGCCCAGCACCGGTCACAACACTGGGGCGGTATGATGGCCCAGCACCGGTCACAACACTGGGGCGGTATAATGGCCCAGCACCGGTCACAACACTGGGGCGGTATGATGGCCCAGCACCAGTCACAACACTGGGGCGGTATGATGGCCCAGCACCGGTCACAACACTGGGGCGGTATAATGGCCCAGCACCGGTCACAACACTGGGGCGGTATAATGGCCCAGCACCGGTCACAACAATTTCATGTGCTTTACAGATTGATGCAAGACATGCAAACATTATACAAACATAAAACTGTGGAAGTTTACATTTAGAGCTCCAACTTATTAGCACTTTTACAACATATTATGCCGATATTTTACAGAATATATGCTTACTGACATTACTGTCACATTGAATCTAGCGACGATAAATATTTCAGTCTTTATTAAAAACTGAACTCATTTCAAGATGTATTGATGGTTGTTCAGGTAAAGAGTCAACGTCACGTGGTCAGCGAAATAAAAATCTGAAACTAGAAACTAGACTGCATGAAAGGGGAGAAACCGATGATTATCGACCATGAAGAAGGCACATAAGGTTACCACCTTTCTGCAACGCTATAGACGATTTCTTCACGCGTCTTGCTAATTATATAATTGCCCTTCAATATTTCCTAGTTGTAGTCGTCTGTAAATTACGTAATGGTTTGTAGATTATTTCACAGGATGTTGCTGATGAGAAGAAGGAAATTATCGAACTCCAGGCAGCGAGCTGTTGTATTTAGCGAGCTTTTTGTCGATACTTTATCGTCCAAGTAGACACTTTGAGGCGATAACCATTAAGCCGGATCTGACACGAGATGGCTTTATTACCAATTCGAGTGGGTAATTTATCTTGTCGAAGTTTCAGACTTGTGTTTGTAATAAAACATTACTCCCCGTGGGTATCTTCAGGTTAATGCAAGGCATTTCAGAGCTGGTATCATTAAATCTTAATATTTCAAATCAATGATTTCTGCAAGGCTTTATGTCGGCAAATACATACATGCACGATATATTTGAAATTAAACGTATAGTAATAAACTACATGCAATGTCGACGCATTTATTACCTGCATGGCTACTGATATTTTGCTTTGCTCCTATTTTGAGTTTTAAACTGGGTTTGGGACAACAACAACAACTACAACAACAACAACAACTACAACAACAACAGCGAAGAAGAAGAAGAAGAAGAAGAAGAAGAAGAAGAAGAAGAAGAAGAAGAAGAAGAAGAAGAAGAAGAAGAAGAAGAAGAAGAAGAAGAAGACGAAGAAGAAGAAGAAGGTTATTATACTTACTATATGTTAGAAATTAAAGTATAATTACAGCCAGGTTGGTCAAGTTGACTCTTAAAAAAATAAAAAAAATATATGGCCTTCTGAAAAAACATTAAATAAACAAACACATACAGTTTTGAAGTAAGTTATGAACAATTAACATATATGTTAAAAAAGTCTCATTTAAATAACATATCTTCACAGTGATATGGACATAAAATGAAGCAATCATGGCATATAAAATAACTTATAAGTTGTAGTTGTCACTTTTCAATAGATTGAATGGTGCAACATATTAACAACAATGTCCTTTTGAATCATACTACATGCACCGGACAACTAACACCAACATCATGTTGAAAGCAGGAGACTTAGCATTGCTTTCATGAGGCCGATAACACAATATCAATAGTTTGTGTATGAACATTGTGTAACGTGTATAGTGCGTCTGCATGATTGTCGGTTTGGCTTTACATGTAGCTTTCTGTCGTTTTGCAATTAAATTAAAACTCCCATGTTTTGTTCAATTTACATGTCTACACATCAAACCATAGTTATTTCTTACGTATCACCCCCTCCACTGTCCTAGCACTGTCTAGACAGACCTATAAAAGCAATCTCTCGTTTGTTGTTGGAATATTTTGTTTTATTTGAGTATTCGTCATCAAAATGCACTTCCTACGTCTACCATCTATAAATACATGTATTAAACCGTTTTGTTGTCTTTAAATGTTGGTAATATTTTACTAAACCAAACATTTGTGTGTGGATAAATGACAACTAAGTCGATCATGATTCTCTGAGAGCTGGCATCACCATGCACACGCTAATACAGCCGGCAACAGCGCCCCAACCCCGAGTGCCAGGGTTTGACATGGCCCAGCCCCGAGTGCCAGTCTTTGACGACGTGCTCCCATACAATTCGAACATAACAAGAACCCATTGTCTGTGAGATCAAGCCTCCCTCTTTATTCACAAATGCCCTTAACCGCAGCAATTAATCATATTCGTGTTTCATCTAGCTGCAGCAGTTCGCTTTCGTCCTTTATTCCGGGAATGATTCCTGGAGATGGGGATACTTTACCAGCCAGTAATTACTGGACTTGAAGTGTCTCGAATCAGATTATATCTCGCCCCGGTATATTTCCCGGAGATGCTGTGGTGTTTATTCTAGTCCTTAACTTCGGAAATCACTGTTTAACAGCTGCGCCAAGATCACGTTAACAACTAGATGTTTTTATTTTTTATTCTCATAGAAAATGCGAATAAAATAGTATTGCATTGTTCAATTTAATCACATATATCTGTGTGTTTCTTTAAGCAGTAATGCTTAACTTTTACTGAATAAATGAAAATACTTTGCTATATCGATGATGCTTGACAAAATAAAGACAACTGGTATTTTAAGGAAATTTTTGAAAGCTTGTATAATAAATACGTTTTGTCTCTTAAATACTAATCGGACGCTGACGTTTAGCCGGACATCAAGTTATGTCATAAAAGTCAGTTAAACATGGAAGCAATTGTCTGGAGACCCTTGGTTTTCCCCAGCAATTCATAATTCATGATCTAAACCAGAGTCGATTATCGGGACGAAAACCAGCGGCACATATTCCTGGAATCATCATGAAAGGCTCACTTCTAGGCATTAAACGTTTATCATGGTCTAAGTTTCTCCTGAATTTTAAAAACACACCCGTTTCGAATTCCATAAATTGTATTCAAATATACAGATGATATAAAGGTTGAAAAATTCCTGCACAAAATAATAGAGTAAGTTGTGTGGCATTCAATGTTTGTGTCGCAAACAAATACTGATACCACTATTGTAGGAGACTGTACGTGTACATTATCGCAATAGGAGACTGTATGTGAACACTACCGCGGTAGGAGACTGTACGTGTACGCTACCGCAGTAGGAGACTGTATGTGTACGCTACCGCAGTAGGAGACTGTACGTGTACGCTACCGCAGTAGGAGACTGTACGTGTACGCTACCGCAGTAGGAGACTGTACGTGTACGCTACCGCAGTAGGAGACTGTTCGCGTACACTACCGCAATAGGATACTGTACGTGTACGCTATCGCAGAACGAGACTGTAAGTGCACGCTACCACAGAAGGAGACTGTACGTGTACGCTACCGCAGTAGGAGACTGTACGCGTACACTGCCGCAATAGGATACTGTACGTGTACGCTACCGCAGAAGGAGACTGTAAGTGCACGCTACCGCAGTAGGAGACTGTACGCGCTAACGCAGCAGATGATATTTTGTACGCGCTAATGCAGAAGGAGACTGTACGCGCTAATGCAGGAGATGATAGTACGTACGCGCTACCGCAGCAGGGGTGCGTTTCAATAAAGATTTTTATCGTAAATTGAAATTATCTTAGTGTCATAGTTTCATTATTTTATTACATATTTGAGTGAATTGAACTCAAATCAGCATTGAAAATGAACACCAAATTTAGTAAATAAAAATAATTGATGTACATGTATTGTTAATCTTTATACAGGTTTAAGATAATTGAAGTTACGACTAAAATCCTTTATTGAAACGGCCCCCAGGAGACTATTCGCGCTAACGCAGCAGATGACTGTACGTATGCGCTTACGCAGTAGAAGACTGTACGTGTACGCTACCGCAGTTAGAGACTGTACGCGCAAACGCAGCAGATGACTGTACGTATGCGCTTACGCAGTAGAAGACTGTACGTGTACGCTACCGCAGTTAGAGACTGTACGCGCAAACGCAGCAGATGACTGTACGTATGCGCTTACGCAGTAGAAGACTGTACGTTTAGCTACCGCAATAGGAGACTGTACGCGCTAACGCAGCAGATGACTGTACGTATGCGCTTACGCAGTAGAAGACTGTACGTGTACGCTACCGCAGTTAGAGACTGTACGCGCAAACGCAGCAGATGACTGTACGTATGCGCTTACGCAGTAGAAGACTGTACGTTTAGCTACCGCAATAGGAGACTGTACGCGCTAACGCAGCAATGACTGTACGTATGCGCTCACGCAGAAGGAGACTGTACGTTTGCGCTCACACAGCATGTGACTGTACGTTTGCGCTAACGCAGCATGTGACTGTACGTATGCGCTAACGCAGTAGGAGACTGTACGTATGCGCTAACGCAGTAGGAGACTGTACGTATGCGCTAACGCAGTAGGAGACTGTACGTATGCGCTAATGCAGTAGGAGACTGTACGTATGCGCTAATGCAGTAGGAGACTGTACGTATGCGCTAATGCAGTAGGAGACTGTACGTATGCGCTAACGCAGTAGGAGACTGTACGTATGCGCTAACGCAGTAGGAGACTGTACGTATGCGCTAATGCAGTAGGAGACTGTACGTATGCGCAAATGCAGTAGGAGACTGTACGTATGCGCTAATGCAGTAGGAGACTGTACGTATGCGCTAACGCAGTAGGAGACTGTATGTATGCGCTAATGCAGTAGGAGACTGTACGTATGCGCTAATGCAGTAGGAGACTGTACGTATGCGCTAATGCAGTAGGAGACTGTACGTATGCGCTAACGCAGTAGGAGACTGTACGTATGCGCTAATGCAGCATGTGACTGTACGTATGCGCTAATGCAGTAGGAGACTGTACGTATGCGCTAATGCAGTAGGAGACTGTACGTATGCGCTAACGCAGTAGGAGACTGTACGTATGCGCTAATGCAGCATGTGACTGTACGTATGCGCTAATGCAGCATGTGACTGTACGTATGCGCTAATGCAGCATGTGACTGTACGTATGCGCTAATGCAGCATGTGACTGTACGTATGCGCTAATGCAGCATGTGACTGTACGTATGCGCTAACGCAGTAGGAGACTGTACGTATGCGCTAATGCAGCATGTGACTGTACGTATGCGCTAACGCAGTAGGAGACTGTACGTATGCGCTAATGCAGCATGTGACTGTACGTATGCGCTAATGCAGCATGTGACTGTACGTATGCGCTAATGCAGCATGTGACTGTACGTATGCGCTAACGCAGTAGGAGACTGTACGTATGCGCTAATGCAGCATGTGACTGTACGTATGCGCTAACGCAGTAGGAGACTGTACGTATGCGCTAATGCAGCATGTGACTGTACGTATGCGCTAATGCAGCATGTGACTGTACGTATGCGCTAACGCAGTAGGAGACTGTACGTATGCGCTAATGCAGCATGTGACTGTACGTATGCGCTAATGCAGTAGGAGACTGTACGTATGCGCTAACGCAGTAGGAGACTGTACGTATGCGCTAATGAAGTAGGAGACTGTACGTATGCGCTAATGCAGTAGGAGACTGTACGTATGCGCTAACGCAGTAGGAGACTGTACGTATGCGCTAATGAAGTAGGAGACTGTACGTATGCGCTAATGCAGTAGGAGACTGTACGTATGCGCTAATGAAGTAGGAGACTGTACGTATGCGCTAATGCAGTAGGAGACTGTACGTATGCGCTAACGCAGTAGGAGACTGTACGTATGCGCTAACGCAGTAGGAGACTGTACGTATGCGCTAATGAAGTAGGAGACTGTACGTATGCGCTAACGCAGTAGGAGACTGTACGTATGCGCTAACGCAGTAGGAGACTGTACGTATGCGCTAATGAAGTAGGAGACTGTACGTATGCGCTAACGCAGTAGGAGACTGTACGTATGCGCTAATGAAGTAGGAGACTGTACGTATGCGCTAACGCAGTAGGAGACTGTACGTATGCGCTAACGCAGTACCTTACATGGGATACTACAAGGCGTGTTTAAGATACATCACTGCAATAACGTATTGATAAACGTTAATAATATCAAACAATCCTGCTGGTTACACACGCATTCGTTATCGGAGCAATGGTATGTAGACCATATCGCAGCAACCTTCCCTCATACAATAGCAACCTCCTCAAGGTTTAAAATTGTCTGTTACGTCCATGTTTGTGGCCCCTTCTGTTCTTCACGGTTTGAAAAATGTAGTAAAATGTGGCGTGAATCTGGCATCAACCGATGTTTTGCTACGATATAAAACTTGTCTAGGGATTTGTCAGACACGATGGAACGTCATTGTCTCCACGGATAGGAATATTATGCAAAGAAGTTATTTTGTCAGTTAAGTTAAATGGTTTGGTGTGTGGCAACAGATTCATTTAAACAACTATCTACCTAGGTACATCTTTATTAAAAAAAAAACATTGTATGAAATGGTTGAAGAAATAGAAATTCAATGATGGCCATGAGGCGCAATGTACCCTTTATTCACGACAATATCAGTTGCTGTGGAAAGCCAGATTAGTGAGCTATAGATTCGTAGATTGAAACATGACACTAATAAAATCAATGAAAAGGCGATTTCCTCAACACTCTTACCAGAAACACAAGCTGAAACAACCAGTAAACGTTCTGGGTATGACTTAATGAGACATGATAAGGTTAGATGAAGTGATTATTTCTTTGACATAGCAAGCATAGCAAACATATTCTACGAAGAGAAATGGCTAACAATAGCTCGTACAGGGCTGTAGCAACACTAGCTCGTACAGGGCTGTAGCAACACTAAATCATACAGGGCTGTAGCAACACTAGATCATACAGGACTGTAGCAACACTAGATCATACAGGGCTGTAGTAACACTAGATCATACAGGGCTGTAGCAACACTAGCTCATACAGGGTTGTAGTAACACTAGCTCATACAGGGCTGTAGCAACAATAGCTCATACAGGGCTGTAGCAACACTAGCTCATACAGGGCTGTAGTAACACTAGCTCCTACAGGGATGTAGCAACACTAGCTCATACAGGGCTGTAGCAACACTAGCTCATACAGGGCTGTAGTAACACTAGATCATACAGGGCTGTAGCAACACTAGATCATACAGGTATGTAGCAACAATAGCTCATACAGGGCTGTAGCAACACTAGATCATACAGGGCTGTAGCAACACTAGCTCGTACAGGGCTGTAGCAACACTAGATCATACAGGGCTGTAGCAACAATAGCTCGTACAGGGCTGTAGCAACACTAGATCATACAGGGATGTTAGCAACACTGGATCATACAGGGCTGTAGCAACACTAGATCATACAGGGGTGTAGCAACACTAGCTCATACAGGGCTGTAGCAACAATAGCTCGTACAGGGCTGTAGCAACACTAGATCATACAGGGCTGTAGCAACAATAGCTCGTACAGGGCTGTAGCAACACTTGCTCGTACAGGGCTGTAGCAACACTAGATCATACAGGGCTGTAGCAACAATAGCTCGTACAGGGCTGTAGCAACACTAGATCATATAGGGCTGTAGCAACAATAGCTCGTACAGGGCTGTAGCAACACTAGCTCGTACAGGGCTGTAGCAACACTAGATCATACAGGGCTGTAGCAACACTAGCTCGTACAGGGCTGTAGCAACACTAGCTCATACAGGGCTGTAGCAACAATAGCTCATACAGGGCTGTAGCAACACTAGCTCGTACAGGGCTGTAGCAACACTAGCTCATACAGGGCTGTAGCAACAATAGCTCATACAGGGCTGTAGCAACACTAGCTCATACAGGGCTGTAGCAACACTGGATCATACAGGGCTGTAGCAACACTAGCTCATACAGGGCTGTAGCAACACTAGCTCATACAGGGCTGTAGCAACACTAGCTCATACAGGGCTGTAGCAACACTAGCTCATACAGGGCTGTAGCAACACTAGCTCATACAGGGCTGTAGTAACACTAGCTCATACAGGGCTGTAGCAACACTAGATCATACAGGGCTGTAGCAACACTAGCTCATACAGGGCTGTAGCAACACTAGCTCATACAGGGCTGTAGCGACACTAGCTCATACAGGGCTGTAGCAACACTAGCTCATACAGGGCTGTAGCAACATTAGCTCATACAGGGCTGTAGCAACACTAGCTCATACAGGGCTGTAGCAACACTAGCTCATACAGGGCTGTAGCAACAATAGCTCATACAGGGCTGTAGCAACACTGGATCATACAGGGCTGTAGCAACACTAGCTCATACAGGGCTGTAGCAACACTAGCTCATACAGGGCTGTAGCAACACTAGCTCATACAGGGCTGTAGCAACACTAGCTCATACAGGGCTGTAGCGACACTAGCTCATACAGGGCTGTAGCAACACTAGCTCATACAGGGCTGTAGCAACATTAGCTCATACAGGGCTGTAGCAACACTAGCTCATACAGGGCTGTAGCAACACTAGCTCATACAGGGCTGTAGCAACAATAGCTCATACAGGGCTGTAGCAACACTAGCTCATACAGGGCTGTAGCAACACTAGATCATACAGGGCTGTAGCAACACTAGCTCATACAGGGCTGTAGCAACACTAGCTCATACAGGACTGTAGCAACACTAGCTCATACAGGGCTGTTAGCAACAGTAGCTCATACAGGGCAGTAGCAACACTAGCTCATACAGGGATGTAGCAACACTAGCTCATACAGGGGTGTAGCAACGCTAGCTCATACAGGGATGTAGCAACGCTAGCTCATACAGGGCTGTAGCAACACTAGCTCATACAGGGCTGTAGCAACAATAGCTTATACAGGGCTGTAGCAACACTAGCTCATACAGGTATGTAGCAACACTAGCTCATACAGGGCTGTAGCAACACTAGCTCATACAGGGCTGTAGCAACACTAGCTTATACAGGGCTGTAGCAACACTAGCTTATACAGGGCTGTAGCAACACTAGCTCATACAGGGATGTAGCAACACTAGCTCATACAGGGGTGTAGCAACACTAGCTCATACAGGGGTGTAGCAACACTAGCTTATACAGGGCTGTAGCAACGCTAGCTCATACAGGGGTGTAGCAACACTAGCTCATACAGGGGTGTAGCAACACTAGCTTATACAGGGCTGTAGCAACACTAGCTCATACAGGGGTGTAGCAACACTAGCTCATACAGGGCTGTAGCAACACTAGCTTATACAGGGCTGTAGCAACGCTAGCTCATACAGGGGTGTAGCAACACTAGCTCATACAGGGGTGTAGCAACACTAGCTCATACAGGGCTGTAGCAACACTAGCTTATACAGGGCTGTAGCAACACTAGCTCATACAGGGCTGTAGCAACACTAGCTCATACAGGGATGTAGCAACACTAGCTCATACAGGGATGTAGCAACGCTAGCTCATACAGGGCTGTAGCAACACTGCCTCATACAGGGCTGTAGCAACGCTAGCTCATACAGGGCTGTAGCAACGCTAGCTCATACAGGGCTGTAGCAACACTAGCTTATACAGGGCTGTAGCAACACTGCCTCATACAGGGCTGTAGCAGCACTAGCTCATACAGGGATGTAGCAACGCTAGCTCATACAGGGGTGTAGCAACACTAGCTCATACAGGGATGTAGCAACGCTAGCTCATACAGGGATGTAGCAACACTAGCTCATACAGGGCTGTAGCAACACTAGCTCATACAGGGATGTAGCAACACTAGCTCATACAAGGCTGTAGCAACACTAGCTCATACAGGGCTGTAGCAACACTAGATCATACAGGGATGTAGCAACACTAGCTCATACAGGGCTGTAGCAACACTAGCTCATACAGGGCTGTAGCAACAATAGCTCATACAGGGCTGTAGCAACACTAGCTCATACAGGGCTGTAGCAACACTAGCTCATACAGGGCTGTAGCAACACTAGCTCATACAGGGCTGTAGCAACACTAGATCATACAGGGATGTAGCAACACTAGATCATACAGGGCTGTAGCAACACTATATCATACAGGACTATGGCAACACTAGATCATACAGGGCTGTATCAACACTGGCTCATACAGGGATATAGCAACACTAGTTCATACAGGGCTGTAGCAACACTGGCTCATACAGGGCTGTAGCAACACTAGATCATACAGGGCAGTAGCAACACTAGCTCATACAGGTATGTAGCAACACTAGCTCATACAGGTATGTAGCAACACTAGATCATACAGGTATGTAGCAACACTAGCTCATACAGGTATGTAGCAACACTAGATCATACAGGACTATGGCAACACTAGCTCATACAGGGCTGTAGCAACAATAGCTCATACAGGGATGTAGCAACACTAGCTCATACAGGGCTGTAGCAACACTAGCTCATACAGGGCTGTAGCAACACTAGCTCATACAGGGCTGTAGCAACACTAGCTCATACAGGGCTGTAGCAACAATAGCTCATACAAGGCTGTAGCAACAATAGCTCATACAGGGATGTAGCAACACTAGATCATACAGGGCTGTAGCAACACTAGCTCATACAGGGCTGTTAGCAACAATAGCTCATACAGGGCAGTAGCAACACTAGATCATACAGGGCTGTAGCAACACTATATCATACAAGAATGTAGCAACACTAGATCATACAGGGCTATAGAAACACTAGATCATACAGAGCTGTAGCAACAATCGCTCATAAAGGGGTGAAGCAACACTATGTCATACAGGGCAGTAGCAACACTAGATCATACAGGGCTGTAGCAACACTAGCTTATACAGGGCTGTAGCAACACTAGCTCATACAGGGATGTAGCAACACTAGCTCATACAGGGGTGTAGCAACACTAGCTCATACAGGGATGTAGCAACGCTAGCTCATACAGGGGTGTAGCAACACTAGCTCATACAGGGATGTAGCAACACTAGATCATACAGGGCTGTAGCAACACTATATCATACAGGGCTGTAGCAACGCTAGCTCATACAGGGCTGTAGCAACACTAGCTCATACAGGGATGTAGCAACACTAGCTCATACAGGGGTGTAGCAACACTAGCTCATACAGGGATGTAGCAACGCTAGCTCATACAGGGGTGTAGCAACACTAGCTCATACAGGGCTGTAGCAACACTAGCTCATACAGGGCTGTAGCAACACTAGCTCATACAGGGCTGTATCAACACTAGCTCATACAGGGCTGTAGCAACACTAGTTCATACAGGGCTGTAGAAACACTGGCTCATACAGGGCTGTAGCAACACTAGCTCATACAGGGCTGTAGCAACACTAGCTCATACAGGGCTGTATCAACACTAGCTCATACAGGGATGTAGCAACACTAGATCATACAGGGCTGTAGCAACAATAGCTCATACAAGACTGTAGCAACAGTAGCTCATACAGGGATGTAGCAACACTAGCTCATACAGGGCTGTAGCAACAATAGCTCATACAGGGATGTAGCAACAATAGCCCATACAGGGATGTAGCAACAATAGCTCATACAAGGCTGTAGCAACAATAGCTCATACAGGGATGTAGCAACAATAGCTCATACAGGGATGTAGCAACAATAGCTCATACAAGGCTGTAGCAACACTAGCTCATACAGGGATGTAGCAACACTAGCTCATACAAGGCTGTAGCAACAATAGCTCATACAGGGATGTAGCAAGTGCTGTTCAATCCCTTGGTGATGCCCAGTGAAGAACAAAGAAGTTACTAATGTGGCCAGCTATAATTTACCAGAACCACTGGAAATCTTTGGATTTTCTTTTATTACATTAGCACGTTAATTTAAATTTGTCTTTATGCACGAATTGCAATTGGTTGTCAGGCAATGCTGTTGGAACAGACAAAAAAATGGAATTACCAAATAGAAAATGGCTACCAACAATCTGTAGAGACAGCCTGTTTTCAATAATCCGCTCAGTGCAAATTTTAAATACTTTCTGCCATGTAAATGAAACGCCGTGTCTCATTCCCCCAGGAGCTTGAGAACAACGAAATTAATTTCATCGATTTCCTATGGAGCCTTAAGATAGCTCCTACATCCACAGACATTGGCTTTAGATAATCTTATGACAAGCAATTATTTAACTAGAATTGATATGTAGAGCAGTAATTAGTTTTCTCTCTTAATCTAATACTAGAGGAGAAAAATCATGCTGATGGAGTAAAATAATACTTAAACTTTAATTAGGGAAATAACATCACAATTAGGGAAACATCAAAGTGTTGAACAACAGCGATTAATTTTCCTATAAAACATTTTATTACCGAACATCTTCACATAAAATTCTTCTTTCCGCTTGATCATATTATCACAGGAGAATGTTACTCTGGTTTTGTACAGCATGTTTTCTGAAGCTAGCGCAAGTTTAAATGGGTTTTATATTTAGATCTAATTATTTCTGCTTCCTTTACCTCCGTGAGACTCGAGGAGCTGCAATGTTTTCAGGGACATGCACAGTAAGCAACACCAGGTTCACTGTAACCAATACCATGTTTTTATCCACAAATTCTACGTATTCATAAAATAACTAGGGAGTCAATAAGGTGGTACTGAGTACGCGGGTAATCATGAGGGTGGTACTAGGTACGCAAGGACTCAACAAGGTGGTACTCGGTACACAGGTACTCAACAAGGTGGTACTCGGTACACAGGTACTCAAGTGGGTGGTACTCGGTACATAGGGACTAATGAGTGTGGTACTCGGTACGCGGGGACTCAAGAGGGTATTACTCGGTACGCAGGGACTAATGAATGTGGTACTCGGTACGCGGGGACTCAATAGGGTGTTACTCGGTACGCAGGGACTCAGAAGCTCAAAGCTTGACATTATCGGTACACGGACACGCATAATTGTTTAATATCACATGTTATACGTATGATTCTTTAAACCTGGCACAACAAGTTTGTATGGTAAATAGTATGTACTTCTGTAAAATAAGGATTAGGTGCTCGTTAATGATGTTTGAATATTAACAACTGGGACCAATAACAAATGCCACTCCCAGGTAAAAAGCTATCAAGTTATTTTAAAGATGAAACACAACGTTTTATGTACGGAGAATCCAATTAAGGAGTAAATATGATTGACTGTTAATTTATTAATAACAGTTTGAATACTAAAATCAAGGTTTTATCAAGGGTGTATTTCATGCTCATATCATGGTTAATGCCACGTGCATCTCATGCTAATATCAAGGTTATATGTCACGTGTATCTCATGCTGATATCAAGGTTTTATGGCACGTGTATCTCATGCTGATATCAAGGTTATATGTCACGTGTATCTCATGCTGATATCAAGGTTTTATGGCACGTGTATCTCATGCTGATATCAAGGTTTTATGGCACGTGTATCTCATGCTGATATCAAGGTTTTATGGCACGTGTATCTCATGCTGATTTCAATGTTTTATGGCACGTGTATCTCATGCTGATTACAGTGTTTTATGTCACGTGTATCTCATGCTGATATCAAGGTTTTATGGCACATGTATTTCATGCTGAGATCAAGGTTTTAAGTCACGTGTATCTCATGCTGATATCAAGGTTTTATGTCACGTGTATCTCATGCTGATATCAAGGTTTTATGGCATGTGTATCTCATGCTAATCTCAAGGTTTTATTGCACGTGTACCTCATTCTGGTATCAGTGTTTTATGTAACGTGTACCTCATTCTGGTATCAGTGTTTTATGTAACGTGTATCTCATGCTGATATCAAGGTTTTATGTAACGTGTATCTCATGCTGATATCAAGGTTTTATGTCACGTGTATCTCATGCTGATATCAAGGTTTTATGACACGTGTATCTCATGCTGATATCAAGGTTATATGACACGTGTATTTCATGCTGATATCAAGGTTTTATGTCACGTGTATCTCATGCTGATATCAAGGTTTTATGACACGTGTATCTCATGCTGATATCAAGGTTTTATGACACGTGTATTTCATTCTGGTATCGGTGTTTTATGTAACTTGTGCTTCAGATTGTTTATATTAATTTTGTTTTTGGCATTTGATCCTTTTGCTAACAAAACAATTGTTAATTAAACATCTGTACATTAGTTAGTTATTTTGCATTGGGCTTGTAATATTTCAATTTATAAATACACACATGGAATAGCAAATGGAGCTAATGAAAGGAGAACAAACAACATACACTCTTTTGTCTTTACTGCAACACTTAAGTGTCCAATATATCATGTTGCAAAACAAGATGCAAAGTGTGGTTGTTCGTATGTTTCTAATGAAATGGTATAGTTGACGTCTTGAAATATTTGTATCTCTATGGTTAAAAAGTAAATAAGAATTAATTTATCTTGCCACAAACTTTTTCAACGTCATACACAATTGCAATAACAATGAATAAGGTTTTATGACAATCTGACTTCCCGCTTGGTTACTGGGGGCGTTGGGAACAGCCTGGCGATAAACTCAATTGGATAGTTAGCCATAATTTGTTCATGATTTTCTTCCGTTTCAATCTGCCGCACAACTAAATTGATAGTGGCTAAAGTTCACACCGAATTCCAAAAGAATTGAATTAATTCAAAGATTTTTATTCGGAGATGTATAAAATGGCGACCGTATATATTGAGAAGGAAATCTTAATTAAGTTGACTTGACAAAGAAAACATGGGACAAACAGGCGCGTCGGACGGTATTGATCACTGGGGCTGCGGATGGGGTGGGTGCGGGAGGCGTATTCCCACCCCCTTCGAGATGTTTTTTTTTAAATGTCTCTTATACACTCAATTTTTATTCTCATTTTAGTGGATTTATTAATGAAATTTAAGTGCATTTATTTATTAAATATTTTATTATTTAAATATACATTGTACTACTGTCATAGATAAAGCTCAATATAATAAGCATATTATACACATAAAATGAATACAGTTCAAAACGAATAGCACATCATAAATATAAATAACAATACATTGTACTATAAATAAGAATAGCACTCAAAACACTCCGAAGTTTGCTGTACGGCAATCTTTCGCTGATATAAAGTCATTTGCAACAGCTGCAAGATCTATGTCGTCAGTGGTCGTCAGTGGTCGTCAGTGGTCTCTAGATGGACGTTGGTCACCATGAGATGGTTCAGTCAGATCCCTCTTTGACCTTAGGAACATTTTGTTGTGATGTCGTCATCACCTGGCACAGGCCAAAGGCCGATCTTAATGTCACTGTTTCCTTCAACTGCTTGTCCTTGACTATGGTCGTCGGTGTCTGGTGTCGGGGGTAAGAGTCGCGCACTCCAGATCATCCTTAGTGGAGTCCTAGTCAACGGAGCGATCGGAATCGCTCTGGATACTATTAAGGAGGCGCTATAACCGGAAGCACAGCTGGTCGAATCATTCCCGAATACACGTCATCACCAGATCTAAGGTCTTAAAGTACTGCTGTCGATACTACTGTCCGTCGCTGTGGCAGGCTACTCATGTCCTGTGTTGCTGATCTCAAACCGCTTTGGCATCTCCCGTTTCCTTAGAACAGTAGATTTTCATACATCCGATGTTGCCAGCTTGATGTTGATGACATCTCGATTTTTCTCAAGCCAGAACAAGATAGATGAGACCACATCCCCGTTGAGTCGCAGAAGCTGCCGGAAATGCCCAGTTCCTCATCGTGACTCCGAAGCGCGAGTCCCTGTCAAGCCAGGTAACGAATGCTACGGAGAATGGCCAGTAGCTGGCGACGGTTGCCTTCTTTTTTGGTGCGTGGACGGTAGGTAGCGTCTCCTCTATGTCCTTGGTCCGCATTGTCGTGTAACTGCCACCTTGTGACATTCGGAATACTCGTGGACCTTGAGCTTCTTTGCTCTGTCTCGCCAAATGCTGAACCCCGTCGCGAGGATGCCACTGTCCGCCTTGGTGTTGCCTATTTTGTCAGAATGCATAGCCTTTCTGCATATATAACAGAAGGCTGGGTCTGCTGCCTGAAAAGATGAAACATGTTATAAGAAAATGAAATGCCAAAACAATTTCCATATTAATACGGTCAATAATGGTTCTATGATAAACAAGGAAAACGTCCCATTACTGTTAGCGTTATATATATGTTATGTTTAATTATTTTACTTAAAAAGGGACCAGAAGCCGAAGCCCCTCTGAGGTTGGTTATTGGTAAATTGCCAAAAGCTCGAAAACTCGCGACATCGACGAGACAACACACTAAATCAACATGCATATCAATAATTTTGATAATAAAACAATTCATGAATATTTAAAGTTAAACACTATCGGTGAACGCAACTGTGGGCTATGACAGCACCAGACTACCGGACTTCCATACAGATGCGTATCATGTAAAAACGTCTGAATTATAACAAAACGTTGTAGGTATGAACAAGACACAGGTTTAAAGGTACTCGCTCGTGTTTGTTTTTGTGAAATGCGATTTTTTTTTTGTATGACGATATAAAGTGTGGCAAATCCCTAGTATGTTAATACCAAAATACCAAAAGCTGGCACCCTTCAGTAAATGTCGATTTGCTCAAATATCGTCTTTGAAAACCTCAATTTTCATTAGCGTTAACAACGATAATATTCACTTAATTACAACTTTGTTGTTGCGTGATTGGCTGAGTGACATTATCACGTCATGTTATCAATGTATTGTTAAGAGGTCAAAATATCCGCCACTTTTGGCCTGGTGAACTATTGGTAGAGGCGTCGGTTTTCTAGTTGTTGTTTTTTCATGACTGAACGTGGGTTCGCACCCCCACTAACACAAAAATACTTTTTTCTATATTATAACTGTATTTTTTTCTGCAATTTCGATATCATAGAGTGAAACAATGATACAAGAAGTGTTTTCAAATGCATTACCGTTAAAACTGTTTTTGGTCCCAAAACATGAGCGAGCACCTTTAATGTGGTTAACGTGATAAAATCAAGTTAACTTTTACTTTTATTTTGAATGAACAGCAATAGAAAAACGGCATTATATAATACAAATGGATACACATGGCTGAAATTGTTTATTTTTTTCTTTCAAATAATAAAACATCAAAATACTTATATTCAGTATTATAGTTGAAAAGAGTACGGAATGATTTGATTCTTTAGCAAATTTAGGTCACGTTTGTAGTATAAAATGGATTGTGTTATTAAAAATACAAGTTAATAATAAAAGGTAAAGAAGTAGTCAAGTGAAAATAGTATCGACGAAGAAATCTGGTAACTACGACGACTCTGAAAAAGAAAACAACGACATACTACGTACTTGTATATAAAACATTGTTCATAATTTATATCAAATCTGTAATCTGTTTTATAGTTAACTTTGTAATTATGTCGTAATGTGTTATTTTTAAAATGAATTAAGAAAAAATACAGTACGCATTTTATCATACAATTGAACGCTAAATACTTCAATTCTGGAAAGGATGGCATTCATATTGGTTAGGACAAGTTTTGTTTTACTTTACGTTCCATATTTAAAACAGTATTGTGGACCCTCAAAGGCCGTATTTGAGTCTCAGTCCTAATAAATCGAGTGTGGATGCTACAAGCTGACTTGTGACACAGGCGGCCCTGGGGTGCTTGTTTGTCATGAATATTTTCACCTCCCGTGTGACCCTGGTCATACTATAATGAATTTCTATCCCCTCTTTCACCGCTCGACAAAATGTCAGCGTGGTCAACGCGATTTTTCCGGTCTCCACGGGATCTGAGACAGGTTTAAAGCTAAACATCTGACTCACCATGCGTGAAAATGGAGGAATTAACGAGACTTCTATTATTGAAAAGCGGCCATATTTGTGATAAAATGTTTCTGGCGTTTATAGGCACTATCAGATAATTGAATTGCATCGGTATCAAAAACGCTCCAATGGAATAATTTTGGATGCATGTTTTGGCGACCTAAATGCATGCAGTGCTTAACAAGAGTTTACCAAATTAATTGAAATGCATGTACATGTACTTAAAATCACAATCTCATTTCAATACGTAGACACGTAAGATGCTTCGAAAGTTTTCCGTTGCCTGACTAGTACGGTGTTTCAAACAATCATGACATGTACACGCACAATCATTGTGTAGTTTCAGTGATAGCCATGATATATATGGTGTTGGCCATATGGTTCAGAAAGAGTCGCAGGAAAAAAAGATTGCATTGGCTTGCGTTTGTATACACACGGACCTATATTGGACAGTTGGCAAATCACTAGGAGATTTTAAATTCCGCTGCAATTAGCTGATTAAAATATACAGTGGCAAGTACAATAGTCAAACATGTACAAAAACCCTGTTTACAGCTTTACGGATACTAAACGAGGACACGCAACGTATAAGACGATGCACACAAACCACAGACACATCAAACTATTTGTATTTATAAATGTTGAAGTTACCGCCTCGTTGATGATCTCGAATTATTGTCAAAGTTACCTTTTAAAAATCTATAAACTTATAAATACGTATTACCTTTTCACCGAAGTATTAGCCGCTGGAGGCTGTCGTGTGTCATCAAACAGCACACGGGCTTAAAAGATAAACACATAGTCTTGAAAGGAGGAATGAAAAGAAGATAATATTTTTTTTATCTAGTACCGCTATTGGATCCGAGCATGAGAAATTTTGCTTCAACATTGGTACGATGTATGCTGGCTCATTTCTGCCATTGTTTTCTCATTTTCGCTCCGAAAGGGCGAACATGCTCAAAGTGGAATGAGTTTAAATATGTCCACGAATTCAGCCATTTAACTCGATAGCTGCATGCAAAAGTTTTTAACACTTCAATTACTAGCAAGTCGCGGTGCTAAAGTGGCCATGTTCGCATGTTCCCCCTTTCGCCGCAAAAATGCGAAAACACGAAATGGCAGAAATCAGCCACCGTCGTGATGGTTTCTGTGTATAGACAGGATCTTTGGAAGATGTGAACACATATAAGTGGATTGTAGACATGGTGCAGAACGTTAAAGCTATGTATTCATTGACTTTGAGGTACAATTATTGTTTCATTGTAACGTAAAGGTCTGCTATACTGTGCATTGTTAAAAAAAGCATGCTTTGCAATAAGTAATGGGTTTGCTAAATCATGGTGCGTGTATGCAATGCAGTAACATAAATGCGTCGTCTATTTAAGACGTAATACACGAAATAAACAAGATGTTTAAGCCAACTCTACTGCAACAAAATCGAAGTTAAACCAGCATTTAATATTTCATATTTTTAAACCTCTTCAATATCCATTCTTATCACAGTCAATTTAACACTTGATCACGGCGCCATACAAACACAAAGCGTCGCATTATACGCCAGGACAGGCGATGTAAATAATGGGCCAATCAAAAGGTCTATTTTGTAAATCGCACTCGCTGATTGGTCAATATTCCAGCTAGTGTGTATTGATTATACGGCTCTCGCTGGAGAAAACCCCAGGCTGTAATCATGTTTGTGAGGGAGATTACATCGAATACTGGTCTCTCTTCAAGTCTGTGAAGATATTGAAAAGAAGAAAAGCTATTCTTCTGTCCTTTTATATTACCATAACATGTGTCACTGTAATGATTTCCCATAGAATTTAAATTGAAACGTCTGAATAAAGAATAACATAAAACAGACCAGATTGAACATCAACTTGAGAATGTGTGTGTTGTTATATGTATGCTATTTATCTAATTTACACTTCTTACACGTGCAAATATTCGACTTTTTCTAGTCCAGTTTATCAAAAGCGCAAACTATTTGTTTGAACTCTCCCCTGCCAAAACCGGTCGTCCTCGATAGTTTTTATCAGTGTGTATCAAGATGGCGAAATGTTGGTAGCCGCGTGTTGATCTTTTTTCTGTATTTTGAACTAGCCCTAGGTCAAACAAAGTCTGATAGTGTACAGTATTTTGTGTCAATATGACAACCCATGAAAAGAAGTTTAAAGCCGTTTATCTCAATGTTTAATCTTGGCTTTCCGTGCACAGAGCCCCGTGAACAATGGATAACGTATCGGACCATTGGCTGTTTAAGGCAGAGGTGAAACAATTGTCGCTGTTTGGATGTCTTGTGTTTCGTCTCTATTCATTTTTGTTTCACGCAACAAAAGAAAAAAAGTGCTTAACTTCGCAATAGTTCTTTAAAAACAACAACAGCAAAAGTGACTCAAATTTGTATAAAACTCTTGCACTATAAGCTCTCATCGAAGACTAGCGTTGACTGTCAGTGTACAAAATGACATCTACTTGTGGGGAGAATTGGCTGAATAATGAGTTAGCTATGTGTGTGAATATCAAATAGCTGGTAGTCAGTCGAGCGACTCTCGTTCACATTGACTGTCATCAGTGTTCATTTATTAAATTACTGGTATTATCAAACGCTCGTACTACACGTAGTCTAGAGAAAAATACTCCATTATTCTCCAATATCACATGCGTATATCTTAATCATGTACACAAGTAGAATGAGATACAATCTTATCCAGAAGTAACCATAAATATGTTCAAATTAATCCTGTTGATTCAAGTAGATATTGACCTAAATTTTGATATTTCGGGGTTATATCGCTTAAATAAACAATGAAAATTACAGCTCAGTTGTCTTCCGGTTTCACCTTTATGCAACCCTGACCAGAATTATCAAAATTAATAAATATCAAACTTAATTCCGAATCAGGTTCTGACAGAAAAAAAGAGTTATATCTTGGCAGTGAACTACCTTGTGTAATGCATAGCATATAATAACGTCCATTGATAAAGTCATACTGAAAGCACTTCGTGGGTGATACTCTCTTCTTTCAAAATGTTCGCCATAAAAGTATTCTGAATTTACTTTCCCAAATATGAAAATAATGTTAGCATATAATACGTTTCAATTTATAATATTTAAAGCGTATGCTTTGATATATGATCGGTACTGAATTATATATTTCTGCGCAAGATGGTATGCTATTATAAGGCTATACGCAATCATATATAATGCAATATTGCGCTGTTCTGTGCATTATTGATTATATTGTCGGGGAGGGTCATTTTCTAATGTTATCATAACTCATGGCTCAACCCAGTTGTACAATAATATTGTTTGTCGAAACTATGTATATCACGTGTGTATATTACAATAAAATACGATTAAACTAAAATTGATTATAATGATTATAATCGACTTAGCTGTGCACACATAATAACTGTTGGTGTTTACAGTATAAATAATAATATAATAGGATATGACAGTTTAACTTGGACCTAAAGAGTTCGTACTTCTTTTAATATAAATATATATAATCCGTATTATTGATGCAAGTTTTAAAAAGCAATAACAGAGCAGTGCAACTGTGCGTAAATTGCCATTAAAATGCAATAAATTTGTCAGCTGTCATGCGATGATTAGTTATTATGAGGGCGAAGAAACGAGCGAAAAGATACTGTAACTAATATAGTATAATAGTTACATTGTTCGATGTCAAAGGTGTGTTACTGTCACCTACAGGTGAAACAATTAACAAATAAACTAGTCGAAACTACAATCCACTGATTAAAAGCCTGCTAATATTTAAATCTTAAAGAAGGTATTATTGTCCCTGTAGCCGTGTTCTTATTGTAGTTTTGATAACTCTGAAGACTTGAAACTGTTCTTTTTAAACTAGGTACCGGTATTGTTTACTAATTGAAACTGTTCTGTCTTGAACTGGGTATCGTGCTTACTTTTTTCAGAGTTCACTGTTCTTTCTTCAAACAGGTACTGCTAACTAATTGAATCTCTTCCTTCTCGGAATTGTTGTTGCTTACTTTTCAGATTTAAAACTATTCTTTCTTGAAATAGTTTTTGCTTACTTTTGGAATTTACAAACTGTTTTTCTTGAATGCTTAAGGTGTTCGACTATATTGAACTAGGTATTGCTTACACGTGAAATTTGAGGCCGTTCCTTCTTGATCTAGGTATTTCTTACTGTTCTTTTTTTGATCTAGGTATTTCTTACTGTTCTTTTTTGATCTAGGTATTTCTTACTGTTCTTTTTTGATCTAGGTATTTCTTACTGTTCTTTTTTGATCTAGGTATTTCTTACTGTTCTTTTTTGATCTAGGTATTTCTTACTGTTCTTTTTTGATCTAGGTATTTCTTACTTTCTTTTTGATCTAGGTATTTCTTACTGTTCTTTTTTGAACTTTGAAACTTTTCATCTTGAAGTTTGTATTGAATTTATAACTTTCATCTTGCACCACGTACTTTTAACTCGCACGGTATTAGCTTTGTAGTTTTCACCGCTTATTTTCAAAATAGTTGTTCTTGACTTACTATTGTTCTTAATATTATAAAACTATTGTGCTTTCACATCTTAACACAGCTTAGTGTTTTACATTGCTTCCAGTACCGTATTTTCACACTAATGTCGTTTTCATTGATTTCATATACTTGTGGTATAAACACAAATACAACGTCTTGATGTTTTGACAAACTTGCAAAGTAACCCCATCTACTAGTGCGAAACAAACGACATACATCTCTCGTTTATACAGAGATTAAATTGTGAGAGGTTTTACACCAACTTGAGCAACTTTTATCAGATTTCATCTTTAATCCCCCGTTTTCCCCTCGGTTCCCCGAGGGCATAGCAATTACTGAATAAAAATGCCACTTTCAACCGTTGGTTTCCTCCCTCGTATTGCCTTTGATAGTTAAAGAAGGTCGACAAAGAAATGGAGTGATAAATTTCATATCCTTACAATGTGGCGGCTCTGGAAGAGGATATTTATTGAACAAACAGAATCAATAATTGTTAACCACCTAAAAAGGAATGGCAATAAAGACAGAACCGGCGTTGATTTCAAAGTCTCGCGTTCAGTCAATAATGGACGGATCGACTTGCTCAAATCCCCTGATAATATTATTGAAGTATGGTAAATGCGCCTTAATTTAATCCAATATTGTTTTTTAGAGTTCTTATCTCTTTATACCACACAAGTATGACATTGAAAAAAAAAGTTCATTATCTTACATATGTGTACATGAAATTGGTTGGTGAACATCATCAGAGTTACATGCCCATGCCTTTTTCTTGATAGTTCCATCTTATTAGAAGCTATGCCAACAGGTCAACCGAGCCCATTATAAAAAAAAAGATTCTTCACTTTCAACTGACTGACCAGAATATTGTCCTTACATTTTTGCTTAAATAACATTTGACGTAATTATTAAATGTTTTAAGGCAGCTAGGATAAAAGAATGCGAATAACCATTAATATTTGTTCTTAAATTATTATACTAGTCAATAAACTAATTAGTGATAATACAGTACAAATAATCGAATAATATTAGATAAACTACTGAAGTATTTTAACTTCACGGTCGCTGAAGACCCAGGCTTAAAGATTAAAGATAAAATAACCTCTCCCTCTGGCTAAAATATTTAATCATTTACATCCAGTTTTCTTTATTTGAACACATACGGTATCTCACTTCGCTCCGCATTGTAAACTGTCAGAGAAACGTGCGATTTCATTGGTTAAGAAGCGATTCGCTCTGACCGTCGATTGGCTCCAAGTTTGTGTGTAAATTGACCTGTTCGCTGTCGGTGTACAACTTCAGAACAAAGAAACGAAACGGAAATTTGTGCATATTTAGCTTATTTTGGACAATTAAATCATGGAAGTTCTAAAGCCTAT
This sequence comes from Mya arenaria, assembly GCF_026914265.1. Classification (NCBI taxonomy): domain Eukaryota; kingdom Metazoa; phylum Mollusca; class Bivalvia; order Myida; family Myidae; genus Mya; species Mya arenaria. Next base: position 92,281,879 of record NC_069124.1, read on the forward strand.
GGACCAATTTATTGTTGAATGTCAGACACAGCTTCAGCAGAGTTAATCGTGAGTTTTTGTTCATTTTATTTTCGTTATTTTGTAAGTTTTATCGGATATCCAACTCGTGTGAAATCTGGGCGTACGTGAGATTCGCAACTTGAGAGTAGTAGTTGTACGCGGTTGCAGACAGAGAAGAGAGATGTAGTTGGATCATTGTTTTTCTGGATACTGTTTTGTTTCAAGAAAAAAAATAAAATTACACCAGACAAAATGTTTTTATCCTGTGAGCAATTTCATTGTAGTGATTTTGACAGCAACACAGTTGTTAAGTGGAAATTAATTGCAATTTAATGACATAATTAAATTTAACTACTAACAGTAACATTTCATGCAGTGGTTATTAAAAATGTTTTGGTGTGACTTCCATTATAACTTTGTATTTGGATATGTATTCAATGTTTTTCATTGAGTATTACAACATTTGACACATGTTTTGGTTTTATTTTCTCGTTTCAAATTTCCAATGTAATAAGGAAATTTGTCAGATTCAGTTGTCGTGTTTTTGTCATTGCAAAACATGAGTTCATTTGAACATCATGCCACAGTTGACAACAAAGGGTTGAAAATGAAAATTAAACGTAAAAATGTTAATGTAGATAAAACTGAAAAGCAGAAAAAAGATATATCTACAAAATCTGATTTAAAAAGTGATTCATGTAAAGACCAGACTGAAACTACTGGCCAGAGTGCAAATGGAATGTTCACTGAAAAAGCTGGTAAATTGTCTCTATTCAGTGATAAAGAAAAGTCACCAAAGTCCAAGTCATCGGCAAACAAAAAGGATAAAAGCAAGGTGACAACGAAGGGCGAATTGTCGACTCAAGGGCCTTCCAGTTTAAATGGAATAGACAACTCGTTCAACCAGTCAGCCAAATCCATGGAACCTAAACTGGGTGAAACAGCAATGGGGAAAAAGGATTGTATGCCAGATCCTTATGAATTTAATGCCAAAGTTGAAGATGACATCTCTATGCCTATAAAAAAGATGAAAGTGGACAAAGAAAAGGTATGTAGCATTCAAGTGTGATCACATAGGTTAACCATGTGTAAGAAAACTTTCCTAGTGTCTACTGTCTAGACTACCGTTTCATCACTGTTGGAATTAAAGTAATGTAACTTCATTTTGCAGGGTGCAGAATAGCATATTATATTTATTATACTTCATACTAGACGCAATCTTGATCACTATTTTCTTCACTGCTTATCTATTTTAATTATGGTGTAAGTACTTTAGATATGTAATTAATCTGATTTCTTTGCTATTAAGTTACTTCATTGAAATTACCCTGAGAAAGAGAAACATTATTTCCATTTTAATCGTCCTGATATTTACGATCATTTTCATTTGTAATCTGTAACCTCCGTTTGCCGTATTGACTTGTAAATGCGGGTTTGCTTCGATGGCTGGTTGGCACACAGCCAGACTAATTTATTATACGCACCATTATCCATTTTTATGACAAGAATGCTTTCCTCATTATAAAAACCTCTCTTCCAACCAGAAATAATGTTAACTCTAATATTCATTGTGGGGCTTGAGTGGAAATATTACTGTATTTCTTATAAAATTTTATATTTCAGGATGAAAAACAACATTAAAAACAAAAGAGAATGAAATGCTTAAAACACACACAAAAACATGCATCTCAAATCTGCTTGTTAAGTCATAGACAGAGTCTGTGTTTAGAAGAAAAAGTATTCAGATTCTTGTTCTGGTTTTGCTGGTGAAACTTGCCGGATTAAGCAATATTTACAACAAAAGAACCAGTGTGTTTTATGTCTTGTTTACCAATTCAAAAAGCAAACACCCAAAGACTACTTTAATTTGTGCTTAATCAAAGTTTATGTGCCCAGCTCACCAAAAATGCAATGAGTTCATTAAAATATTATTAAAACCCTCTTTCTGAATTTTACTGAACAGCTTACATACGGTAAACATTTCAAATGTAATTTTTTTTTCACGTACTTATATATTGTTTTTTGGATACGGAAACTGAAATTGAACTGTCTTGATTTGCAGTTAAAAAAAGATATATCAAAGTAAATTCACTTGAGTGCATTAAGGCGCACGCTATACATATTATTAAATCACTTTATGAGCGTTTGCGAAATGAATATTTCATCATAACGCATCCATCATGGAGACTCCCTGTTTGTTGCTTCTTGGTAAACATGGTATAACAAGTTTCCTATTCTTGTTGTAATATATCTAATAATGATTGCCCGACCAAGCAATATTTGCCTGATTAGATAAAATTTACCAGCCTGTTAAAAATGCTCCTTTTCTTGGCTGATTGAAGTGCAGATTAAATTAGCAGCTCTCTGCTCAAATAGCCTTATAGGCCTGTTATTATTGGTATTCAGGTAATAAAAGATGTGCCAATTTTTCATAAGATAAAATCCTGTATATACGATATCAACATTTCATGCCTTCATTCTGAAATAGGCTTTCACATTAGTCAAACAAACAGAGATAGCGCCTTGTGGCACTTAACAAAGGTTGTTGTAAATTAAGCTTAATACTTGATAAAATATTTGGATTGTTGGATTGTTGAAGATGAAAGAAAAATAGACCTGGATGAGATTTGGCTTTATAACTTGTGGTGATTGTCAAGAGTCAACTATGGCACAGTTATATGAACTGGGGGAAGTTATCACCACACCCATAAATGCAGACTCCCTAATACTCTCTCTAGTAAAACATCAGTGTTTTTCCTAACAAAAACATTGCTTCTAGTTTTAGAGCATAAAACTATTGTAACACTATAGAACGTTTAAGACAGTATTGTGATTGATAATTCTTGTATAAAAAGTATATATGTAAAACAAAAGGAAACCAATATTCTCACAAGAATTTCTCTGTGAAAGAGCTGCTTGTAATATAAATAACTACACATGTAGCGAGACAATCAGATTTTAAATCAACAGGCAGATATATAACTATATACATATTTTCATCCTACATGGATTTTATTCATTGAGAGGCTATTTTCTACAATTCACTTATAACCTTTAATTTGTAATTACACAACATCGCGCAGCATACCCAACATCAAACTATTCTGGAGTCCTTAGCCTGCCCCCTCTTTCATGTATACAATTTGATATTATTTACTGGGTTGTTGTAGTCCATATTAACATCAATATTTGGTCTTGGCTTTCTTTGATTATAAATGCAGTTTGACATTGAACTGTGAACAACAGATTGAATACATTTCTCAAAACCACACAGGAAGAAATGTGTTTAAGTAATATATTTAAATAAGACAGTTAATGCTTTTACCCTGGTAGGTTTCTGTTAATCATTAACTCATGCGCTGACAATAATAAGATTGTACATACATTTAGTTCTTATTATATATCAGCTAAGGTCTAACTTATAGATTCAATTATTCATATATTTTTATTATTACAGTTGACTTTAACCTTTTGGCTAGCTGGCTTCTGATGAGGCTGTATATTGAATACTGTAGGTCGAGATGGCAAGTTCCCACATGTCAGTGACCCCAGGCACTAGCCAGGACGCCTCCACGTCCACGAGGGATGCTGCCGTGGTGACGGACCCAGACTGCCTCGGCCCCTGTGAGCCTGGAACCAACGTGACCCTCGAGGGCATCGTATGGCACGAGTCAGAAAATGGTGAGACTCCTCAATCTGAATTAATCGCAGTATTTGTAAGAGCGGCAAAATGTAAAAAGGAAAATGAATGTGTTTTTTTTTGCCTGAATGTTCAATTGGTATTTGTAATAGGAACTGAATGTTAGAAGCTTAATTTTCTTAATGTAAGAAACCATATACAGTGTACTTAGTGAAGCTCTTTAGACTATATGAGTTTTCCATGTTTAGAAGTTCTCTTAATCTTTTCATTTCAATCTCATATGGATATAAAAGCTGAGAGCTGGTGGTTTATTGCTCTGTGTTTAATGTTTTATTGCTCTGTGTTTAATGGTCCATTGATGTGGGTAAAGTTCATTCCCCTTGTGGGGTGGACAAATAAAACCAATCTAGTATTTCATTGTGTAATTTTCATGAAATAAAATTAAGAAATTACTCACTGAACAAGAAGACATTTAAGGAAGGTTTTTATGAAAACAATCTCACATAAGTTATTTCCTGCCACTTAAAAGAAGAAAAGTACTTATGTCACATAGTATATATAGACACTTTATATGGTTATTTTTACACAGAAATGTAATAACATTTTTGAAATGAAACTCGAGGTTTATCAATCACAACCTTTCCAGAAACATTTACTTTGAGGCCTTCTTTTCTTACCAACCAGGGTATACAGTGAAATATTTTAAGATCAATACATTCATTACATTTTCAGTTATTGTCACAAATTCAGTCCGTAGTTTTATTTGCAGTCAAACAATTCTGTTTCTAAATATATATTTTATCGAAGGGACTGAATGGTCAGCATTTGTCTGCCTTTCTAATGAAAAAAAAATGAGGCGTTCCTTGTAACAATGATAACAAAAACTACTTAAACCACAATAACTATTAGCACCATTAGACTGATCTGGCTACATTGTAGTGTAGTTATTACAACATGGTGGGGATATGATTGAATATGCCCCTGTGAGGTTGTTATCACATGATGGTGAGTGTATAAATGAACACGCCTGTGTGTGTCTGTTACAGGTGTGTTGGTGGTAAACGTTACGTGGCGTGGCAAGACATATGTGGGTACCCTGCTGGACGCCACGCGGCACGACTGGGCACCACCCAGGTATGTCAGTGAGAAACTCATGGTACACATTCAGTCAGATAGAGCAATTCCCCATACCATATTCACTTGAACACATATTTTTTATGATAGAATAATGTATGGACAATGTATATAGGTAATGGACAATGTATATCAATGTTTGTGTCTTGCAGTGATTATACCCTTTATATTCACTTTCTGGTTTTATAAAGCTATTCAATAAAAGGCTGTTTAATATGAATTAATCTTTTGTAATCTCATAAAGAGAAAGGGGATTAAAGGAATAATCTGCCCTGCCTTGTGCCTATAGCATTTCATGCAACTTGTCAATTCAAACATTCAATGAATTGACAGAAAAATTTATTGCTAATCTTAAATATTACTTTAGAACAGCTATTTATTTGTTATACACCAAAATAACATGAACCAGTTCCCAAAGGCTATTACACTGCTATGAAAGAGTATTTAGTTACTCTTTGATATCTTTCAACAAATATTTTTCAACTATGTGCTGATTCATAAAGAGGCAGTCAAAATGAAATTTTACATGGTACAGTGGATCGTGAGATTACAGCCCCGAGATAAAGCTTGCCGAGTCTTCAGCTCGCTGATAGCCAAGTGCTCGGCATTGAAATAAACTAGAAGCAGCTGTTTAATCAATTTTCTTTGCTGTATAGTCTTTCATGGGGAATTGATTACATGGCTTGGTCGGTATGCAACAATTTGTAGAATTTACATGATGGAAAAAATATTTTATTACTTGAAAGTGTTCTTGATGCTTAAACAAGTTGCCAGATCACTTGTTAGAAATTGATGAAAGGCAGTAATATTCTGTGAAAACAAACCAACAGACAACATTAGCAAGAATTTTCTAAAAAAAATGTTTTAAACTTTTATTACAGGTGTAATTATTAATCTTCCAATTTATCATATATTTTTTTATTTAAAGTATTAGGATAAAAAAGAACCAAAATTCCAACATTGATCAGGTTCATCATCCCAGCAAGCCATGTGCTTTGTATCATTTTCTGCACTGAAAAAATGTCAATAAACAAATGTTTGATTTATAATCAAATAGGAATTGTTGAAAAGTGAGTTGAAGTGTAAAACCTGCGTGCTTTTGAAAACATATCTAAGGCTTAAGTACCTGTAATGGGAATGTTAATATGTAGTGAGCATTAGATGATATCATGATTGATGCTATATATGCACCAAACTAGATATACACATACATTGAATGTATAAAATTAGCTGGTAAAATAGATGTAAAACTTTTGATAAGTAAAGTGCTCAGGCTTTAAGATGAATTGAAAAGCCATTAAAGCGAAATAGTTTAAACTCATTTCTCATGTATGAGTCATTCCCTAATGGAATGGAAACAGAGTTACAAGTATTTGCTTGTTGGCTTTATGTTAAAAATTACAAAAAAATGTGGTACAAGTTGCTAGAGGTATATATTTAGTGTTTGAAATCATTTGTATGTCTTATATGGTCATTTTTTTTATTTTTCTATGTATGTGTCTAATAATTATTTAAGATCTGAAAATAATGTATGAAAACATGATTGAATTGTGAGAATGATTTAAATGTTCTACTGTGGAATTGGTTTATTAATCTATAATAATTAAAGTGACACTCTTATACATATATATATACATATAAGAATGCTTTGTTGTGATGGTTAAATAATGATTATTTAAAACCCCATAAACATCTGACATTTATTTTGACTTCAAAAAGAAAGAGAAGTTTGTTTTTATAGGTGAAGATAACATTCAGCCTTTAAAATAGGGATGAGACCATACAAGGACTATTGACACTGTACCAGTACACATGGTCTATGAAATGTATCAATACACATGCTCGAAATGTATCAATACACAAGCTCGAAATGTATCAATACACAAGCTCGAAATGTATCAATACACAACCTTGGTGTATTGATATGAGTTTTTATAACATCATAACAAATAAACTTTATACAGTTATGTTACACCCATCTGTTTATATCGTTTGTAAAAGGAAGTCACATCTGTAGATTAATGATTTATTTCCAGTAACAAAATGTATGTATTAAATTAGAGCAGCTTTTTTTTTTGGGGGGGGGGGGGGGCAAGGATGTTACTCTGTGTGTAGGTTATATGCACCAGACTGGCTAGGAACTAAACAGGGAACAAGGATGTGACTGTGGTTTCCTGTTTCAACACATATTTGTTTATTAAAGATGGCTATAGATTATGAGAGTTTGGTTTTTCTGGTTGTCTTTGTACTGGAAAGTATCTGTATTGTATTCAAAAATATCAAAACATCATTAAAAATGTCATGAAGTTTTATAGATATAAAGAATTGTATCATGAGATGACTGTCTGGTCTCATCCATAATCTTAGATGAGGTTAATTCATTGGTCTTCTTTTTACAATCATCATTGAATGGATGGGAAGTTAGCTTAACAAGTGTCATAATTATGTATAAACAGAATAATTAATTAAGTGTTCAGTCAGGGTGAAGTGCTCTGTCCTACAAGTTAGTGTAGACATCCTCCACTCCCACTTTTGTCCATTTATGGCCTAATGTCATCTACTCGCTTTTCTGTCTTGCTTCATGCTCGCATAAATATGTATCAAATTTAAGTTGACATGTTTAGCACGCCATTAAGCCGGGTTATTGATCGTGGCTGCCTTAGCGTGACCCTCAGAGAATGATTGTTGTGAAGGTGTCCCTTGTTGATAACAGAATACAGCTTCAGAATAGCTTGCTCTTGATTTAAACAGCGCTTTCATCAATTCAATTACTTTGTTACAAATATATCTTAATCATATGATTAAGTAAACTACGACACTTTGAATATCTCCTCTATAAGTAAAGAAGGGCTTGCTGTATTGTTAAAAGTATACTGGAACATTTACTATGTCACAATCTTGTTTCATGTTTTCATTATGATAACAATGACACTAAAATATCCCAATAAAGTTTGTGTTTAAAAGACTGGTGATTGTGTTGAAAAGGTTTTAGAATGTTATTGAGTTATTTATATTATTTGCCTTTATCGATGGTTTATCGCAAACTCTTCGTTATACAAATATTTGATAATGTCAATAGTCTTCTTGGGGTTTTATGGCTCTTTTACTTGGCAGTTGTATTTAATTAATAGTTTACAGATTTGCCACAGGCATAGGTCAATAAAGCAAACTTGTCGTATAAAGATAATTTGGGTCTGAAAACAAACCAAACATAATTCAACAGGCGGTTGGTTAAATCTTGTTATGGAACTATTCTGTGAAGTCATGAAAACAAGAATTTGATAAAAGTTAATTAGTTTTGTATTTTCTTAACGTTTTTTTATGCTTTGTTTAGCAATGAAACATTTAAACAGGTTTTTATTCTTTTTTTCAAGCATGATAAATGCATAAATTAATCATCTAACATTCATGTTTTACCACATTTAATCTGTTAAGTTAATGTGGGAATATTACATTTAATTAGCTAAAGCTATGTAGAGAAATAGTTTCATAAATCTTCTACATAAAAACACCTCAAGGCATACTTCTTTCTAATGATGAAACGGAGAGAAAACTCAGTGTTTTTCATTATTCAGATATTTGGATTGATTCATATAAGATTCTGTTTATCCTACTTTCCACAGTCAAAACAGGACTTAAAAATAATATTCGGCATTTAAAATAGCCAACAAGTTTATCACATTATTGAATAAATAGATAAAGCGATATATAGCGGCAATGTCAAATTGGTATTTATCAGTCATCATACCAGGCCAACTGAAGTTAATTAAAATGGTCGGGGACCTTTTGTACAACTGATATGTGTGCCAGTATGTATATAACATGGTTTAAAATACATAAGCCTTTTACATGTAGTTTAAGCCATGTCTGAGAAAGTGAACAAAGCTCAAGGTTTGAAACATTTTTTTAACATTTGCTGTAGTCGAGTTCTTGGCCTGTCATGTCCATTCCATGTACAGTGTACTTCTGAATTGCCACTTTTATCATGTAATGTTTAAACTGCCTCCAGTCATAATTATGTAAATAATGTTAAGCCAGTGTTTAGAGAAGATATCTGATACAACTAGAGGTGTTTGTTTAGTTGGATGAAATACTATCTCCCTCTTATCAACAGGTTTGGTTGTGAAGCTATAGCTTGCCAATGTGGGATAAAGTTACCACCCATTAAGGCATTAAGCATATCTAGCCAGCCATACTTACTAGTTTTTAATTCTGATGGTAAATGAGAGGCACCTGGTTCATAATATATGGCACTATATAGCCCCAATTAAAAACTAATTAAGTGTCCATTGGTAATGATTTCTGTCAAGTCACTGCTGATGAAGTGTTTTAGCTGCATGCTATAGTTGCTTGAATGATTATTTTGGTAATGGCACATTATTGCACATTTGATGTCATATGATACATGAACATACAATACCATGTTATCTCATCCTCCACTCAGTGGAAGAATTTCATGTGTTAGTGAGTGCACAAAAGTTGTTTCTGTTTTATCTGATGAGCATACATAAAAGCAGACATAATTAATGCATATTGTTGGTGCATTAGTGTAAACTTGGGAAATTGCTTTGTGTAAACTTTGTCAATAGCAATTTCCCAAGTTTATAGGCTATGAACAACCACACTAAATAATCTTGAATTGTGCAGGTTGATATTATAACTATAAATTAATTATAAATTTAATTTATATGCATGACACACAAAAAAATCATGGGATTAATCGGTTGTATGAGTAATGGAAAGAGGGGGGGGGGGGGGGGGGTAGCAGGTCTTGATCAATAAGATGTTAAATGGAAGAAAATGATATTGGTAACAACATACTGATTGAAACATGGTGAATGGAGGTTTTGCATTAATTATGTAAATTAAGTGGAACTTGAGAAAAGCCATGTTTTCATTTAGAATTGGCATAATTACATGAAACCAGTGCTGGGAGTTAGGCCCTTGGAGTTAGACCCCAGTCGAGAATTTCTCTACAGAGAAAATTGGCAGAATCTTGAGATCTCCGATAGTCTGGAGCCAATTTGTAATAGGAGAGAAATTTCCTTACAATTCCTAAATAAAACAAAACCATATCCTCTGACTGGCCTTTTAACAAATATTTGTCAGACATGTTTTGTTGTGCATAAAATAATAAAGCCTATACAGATTACTAAGCTCAGCCCAGTGTCTTTTTACACATATCATTATTAATGTTGACAGATGGATTGAAATTGTTATTTGAAAATAGGCTTCTTTTTAGAAATCAGACTTTATTGATTGATACGCATGGCAATTATTCGTTGATCGTTTCAGGTTCAACAATGAATCCCCGACCTCAGAGCTGGAGTCAAGGACACCCAAAGGTCGTGGAAAGCGCCGAGGTGCGGCAAACACTCCTGTCCAGGACACCAGGACACTCCGGAAGGGCCGCAGAGGCAGCAGTGCACAAACATTCACTGCCCCTCCTAGCCCTGCCAAGTCAGAATCTTCTGTTGGTGGGCTGAAAAGGAAGGGCCGCCCACAAGATATTGACTTATCAGTAGCAGAACAGAGGTCTTCAAAGAGAAGCAGATCAGGGTCACAAGCCCCGGGGTCACAAGCCCCGACTCCTAATGCTGAAACACCACCAACTGATGCTAATGGATACATTGAGTGCCCAGAACCAAACTGCAACAAAAAATATAAAAACATTAATGGTTTGAAATACCATCAGTCACATGCTCATTCCGGTAATGGAGCACCAACTGAGGATGCCAAGGAAGATATGGAATGTGAGGATATTCCTCTTAGTGTGGTCAAAAACTCTGTGAAGAAAGAAAAGGAATTTAAGAAGGAGAGCAATAGCAAGAAAGACAAGGATAAATCAGATTCAAATGACCGAAAAACTGATAAGTCTGACCAGGCTTCCAACAAGAAAAGTGATAAGGAAGATAATGTGCAAGGTAATGACACAAAAGACAGCGGAAATAAGAATGATTCAAAGAGTGATAATACCAGTGTTAGTAAAAAGAAAGACAAAGAATCAAGTAAGGGTTCAAAAACTCAAAATGAAAATGCAGCAAATAAGGCACAAAGTAATGGACCAAAATCAAGTGGAAATAGTAGTAATACTAATTCTGGATTACCAGTGTCTAGTCAACCTTCTCCAAACTCTGTGCAAAATGTAGCTAGTCAATCTTCACCTCTATCTTCATCACAGTCTTCAGCAGCATTAACCCAGTCATCTTCCTTAAATGCCATAGCAACAGTATCTCAGGGCGACACTAACACTGTTACGAGTAAGCCCCTTGTGGATATAAAACCCAAAATTACAATTGACTCAGGAAGAGTGAGCAAACCCAATCGCCCAATAGTGCCTGCTCCACCGCATACAGTATTGTCAAACGTGCAAGTGACCCACTCCAGCCTCACTCCGGTCATGTCGCACACTCAAATGTCCCCTCAGTTAAAGCCAATTCAGCCTAAACCTACCATCATGGGTGACCCACAAAATGTAAACCCAGCTTTAGTAGACTTGAACAAAGACAGAAAAAAGTCACAAAAGAAAAAGACAAAGGATGGTAACAATGGTCAGAATGGGGCGCAAAGTAGGCCTGAACAACCCACTATAAAGATAGACAGAACAGGTGTGATTAAACCAAATCCAATGCCAATTAAAGGGCAAACTGAACAACAGAGAAAAGATTTGTCTAAAGATGGGTCTCGACCAATTGATGCACATAGATCTCACAATATGACTACACATGGACATAAACTAGGGGACATGCATGCAAGGCAAAGTCAAAATCCTAACCTGCTGAAGGTCAACTCGCCTCTTCAGGTGAATACCCCAGACAAGGTGCCAGTGTCAGATGATGTTCAGAGTCCAGCATATTCTGATATCTCGGATGCCAATGAGTCTGCCTCCCCAGTTGCTCCCTCAGACACAAGTCCGCAGAAACAAAAAGAGGATGTGGCACCTAGTAAGAAAGAGGAGAAGGCCAAGCAACCCATCCTTAACACAACTGAAGGCCAGATGACGCCTCATTATGGCATGTATAATTGTTATGGACAGAGTCCTTATGGCATGAACAATATGTCTCCTGGCCAGAAGGTGCCAAATTCCCAGAGTAACACGCCAAGCTCTGCACCTCAACATGTTAGCCAACGGCTTGACCAATCAAAAGCTCCCAAGCTCACTCCAAACAAAGAAAAACAGCCGGAAGACTCTGGGAAGGGAGAGAGGAAAGTTGATGGAGACAAGGACGGGAACCGGCCAAAGGGCCCAGCCCCTCCCCCTCAGCACATGTCCGGCCCCCCACCCGGCAACATGACACCCCAGCAGATGCACGAGTACCAGATGATGTACCAGCAAAACCTCATGTACATCCAGTCTCTCCCCCAGCATGTTCAATACCAGTACATGGCCAATGGCTGGTACCCACAACCTATGGACCAGAACTACATGAGAATGATGGAGGAGCAGCGGAGAGTACAAGGTGACCAGTCTAGGAGTGAGAGAGATGGTACACCCAGTGCGGGGAAAGGCCAGGGTCCAGAAAGGGAACAGAGTAGGGGTCCAGAGGGAGCTAAGGCTCAGAATATAGGGCCAGGAGGTAGAAAAGATGAAGGACTGAATATTCCAAAACCTATGATCTCACCCAACCAAGGCAATGTGCAAGAGAGAAATGATAGTGCAAAGTCCAGTGATGATAAGAAAAAAGATCAAGCTTTAAGAGAGAAGCAGAATGAAAACCATCAGATTTTAAAAGAAAACATAGATATTAAGAATGAAATGGACAAGAGACAAGACTATGAACGAATTAGGGCAGAAGAAATGAGGAGGCATAAAATGTATCAAGAGCAAAAAATGATCGAAGAAAGAAAGAAAATGGATTTAGCTAGAAAAGGTGAGGGAAGTAGGCCTGAAAACTTGACAACTAAGGCTCCTGGTACTAAACCCATAGTTGACAATACTAGAAATGTTCTTAATTCTTGTAGGCCTGGAAGTGATATGAAAAAAGACAGTACTGTTAGTAGAGACATTAACAATACAGACAAAGTGAAAGACTCTCGTGATTCAAGGGATTCTAGTTCAGGAAAGTATTCAGACAATCGACAAACAGATGAAAAGTCAAGGACACCTGTACCAGACAAACACAGGTCAGAGACACCAACAAGAAATCCAGAAATGAAGCGACCTGGTGGCAGCAGTTCAAAGTCTGGTAGTCCTTGTTCATCTGTTGGTTCCTCTAGTATTCCAGGGTCCCCAAACTACAGCCCATATTCCTCCTACCAATACATGCAGAACCCGCATGGATACATGGGTATGGACCCGATGTATCGCAATCATAATGTGAACCCAGCGTTGATAGGCAACTTTCCTGGTAATCAGTACATTCACCCATCTCAGATGGGGTACAGACCTGGAGAGGGTGATGAGAAAGAGGGGAAAGAAAGAATTGTTCAGAAACCAGGTCCACCACTAAGTGAGAGTGATGTGAAGAAGGGTGGGAGTGATAATGGACCATATTACAGCAACATGCACAAAATCCATGAACTGTCTGAGAAGGGACGTCCTAAATCTAGGAATTCCTCTCCTGGGCCTATAAAATCGGTTGCTGGGGATGTAACGACAAGTGTGTATGATAAACACCGGGATTTTACTAACTCTCCGCCCACCCAGCGGCATGTGCACACACACCACCATACACACGTTCTGCAACCTGGGCCAGGGCTCCAGACAGGGGCCCCGCTCCAGGGACCTCCGGGCTTCTCACCTGTATATGACCCCTACAGTGGTAAGCCATAGTCATATAATTTAGAGATTTAGATGTTTAATTTAAAAGCAACTTGTTTTTATCTACTCAATAATTGTTTTTATTTTGTGAACATATAGCAGGCCCCTGGCGTAATTAACTGGCCTTTAATGTAGTTTTCAATTCTTTTATATAAAACAAAATTTTAATATTATTTTTTCATGCAGTATAAGGAAAAAAAGGTTTCCATTTGAAGTTTTGTTCACTTCAAATGTTCTCTTTTATTTAATCCAAGTATGAAGGTTGTCCCATATAATCTGTGCATAAGTGAAATTAATTAATAAAATCTCACATTACCTGATATAGCATGTGATGGCTGTGTGAACACAATAGACATAATGGATAACAATCTCATATCATATTCAATTGACTTGGGGGCTTTCACACTATTTAAACAAAGTTTGATTGTATATGATTAGATGATAATTTAAAACCTCAATTAGGCAATCTCCTGTTCCCTAGATTCAAACATAAACCTCGTGAAGCCTGTTATTATGATACACATATTGTTATGCAAAATGTCAAATACCACATTGATAATTAAAAATGCACTCATTATGCAGCTAGATTCAATCATGTCGCTCTATTGATAAAATAAAGCACAGCAACCTTGTGCAAACATTTTCTCATGTAACATATGTTTTGATTTAAATATTTACTTAAATAAACATTGATTTCATTTCTGGAAGCTGGGTTGTTTAATATTTCTCTGAGATAGTGGAGTTTTCCTGGAGACTGGTGATATGAAGTATACAGAACTGATTACCACTGGTGCAAGAAAATATTTCCTCTGAACATACACATACCAGACATACTTGCCGGATATTTTGTCAGGGGGCTTTTTGCTGTTATGTATCTTGGAAAAAGATTTTAGAGAGATAGATTAAGCTTTGTTTATACTTATAGTATGAACATGTAAATCAAGTGTTTCTGTGAGATTTACTGGAAGAAAAATGATGGAAAAAATCTGTTGCCTATTTTTTTATGGTTGCAATATGAATAAAAGAGTGAGAAAAGCTTGGGATAGTTTTTGCTGCTGTAAAATATAAACACATTAAGCTGTTTTCCATATGATTTGAAGAGATGTTATCATCTGCTTGAAAGATATAATCAGAAAATTCATCTGCTTGCAGTAAAATTAATTACCACACTAAATTCAATAAAGCATGCATCTTGTTTGACAGATCTTTGCCAGCAACATTATTAAACTGAGCTGACGGCCTTATTTATTAACTCATCAATTATAAGGTTTTGCATCACCTTTTTTCTCCATTATAAGGTGCGTAATATATGACATTTTTTAATAAGACATGGCACACTTTTTCACCTTCTTACATTTAGGCCAAATTTCTACTACTTGTAACTTCCCAACGAAGAAAAAAAATCTCCAAAAAGTCATGGATTCATTGCTAATGATTGTGCTCATGTTAAAGTTCAGTATTTTTAAAACAGTTCTGTTTGTTTTAAATTGAAGTCAATCTTCCATTATTTGAATAAATGAGCTTGAAGTGTCCATGTTCAGATTTCCCAATTTGAATCTTTTAAGCGTTAAAAATTCCCAAACTGATAAGGTCAGGCCTTTTCCCATTTTGGGCTGAAAAAACCCTGTAAAGGGGTGATGTTTCAGCAGAAAATAAGTGATGCCAGTCTTGACGATTGAGGCCTACAGGGAGAACAAAGACATGTTAAAACATGGCACTAAGCTCTCTGGAGTTTCATATATATTGTAAAAATGAACGCACTTCACATGAAATAAAACTATATTACCAGGTTACAGAAGTATGCCTCTTGCTATCAGACATTTTAGAAGCCTGCCATGACACTGTTTTCCTTGGAAGAAATGGCTAGACGATGAAATAATAGTAAAGCATTGTCCCCAGGCAGTCGATAAAGCAGCTTTAGACAAATTTATTACTTTAAAACAGTTCTGTCTAGCATAATTCATCTTTGTCTTGTTTCATTTTCCAAACAAGTCTCTAGAAATGACAGTCCTATATTTGCCGGAATACAGCTAGGTTGATTGATATAAGTAAATGAAAGTGACATTACATGTTTCGCTGCATGCAGATTTTCTCTGTGTCATAACCTTTTCCTTTTCCAGAAATTTATAGCCATTATATATACATATAAACTGACTTCTCTTGACATTGTTTAAACAAATTAGGAGCATTAAAATGTGGGGCTTTTTCAACATTAAAAATGAAAATAATCCTGGTTAATTTAATTTTATTAGCCCTCCCGATTCTTATTTGCAACTTTAATTATTGTCAAATCAGTTTTCATTAATTATGTCCAGTGACTGTGAATTATTGCCCTGTAGCATGCATACACATTATTGCTAGGTTTAATAAAAGAGAGTTTCTTCCATAGAAGTGTCAGGGGAAATGAGAGAAGGCTTCTCAATAAAGCTGGGAGTGAGATGAAATGGGGATTACAGTGCACATGTGGGGTGGGGAGGGCCTAGTGATCACAGCCTCTATCCATGTCTTTACAAAGCTCAGAGCCAGCTGTCACCCCGAAACCCCATTAACATTCATTGCTTCAACATGCTCTACAAAACTTTTTACCATATTTGGATATCACAGGTCAAGATTTCTGTGGTTAAATTGGCCATAAAATAATGGTTGTGTTGGTTTGATGTGTCCTGCTCCAGATGGATTAAAACAAACTTAAATTCTGCAATTACTTAATGTTTAAATGCTTTATTGAAATATGGGGGTAATCTATCATGTAGTAGAGCATGATAAAAGCTATAAAATATAAATGTGATCTGTTTGCAAGTTTTGATATTGATAAAATTATCTTACAAAGATCGTATGAAACCACTGAATACTGATCATACAACATATTGGATTGTCTCAGCGGGATCATTAGACTTTCAAATGAGCATAATATTCTGGTTTGTCACTTTCATGAATACTCAAGATTTGTCAGATATTAAAGAAATGTAATTAGTAATGCAGGTTTTTTTGAAATCTTCGAAGAACACGAGTTCTTGTAATGCATTTATAAATAACATACGGTACAATTATTTCCTTTTGAAAGATGTTCTCATAGCCATCTTGATTTGAGGTTTGAATGTGCCCTTAAATGTTTTTTGCAAGATCAATATTAAATTTACTGGATCTCTTTAAGAATAGAACTAATTTTTCTAACATGATAAAGGCTGAAACCAGCCTTTTTTGTATGTGGTTTTCAGGGGCTTTTTGGCTTGTTTTCAGGACTCAAGAGAGTTAGGTATGGGATGCAAAGAAACTCGGGAACTTGAACAATTATTAAACTGATTGAAACTTTTTTTAAATCAGCATATCCGCCTTTAAACATCATATTGGCCTCCATTTTGTTTTTAGCACACCCGCTAATCATAAATGTATTTTATATACATTGTATATCTTTTCCCTATTGAACTATGATCGGCTACACAAAACTAATATTATAAACGTTTTTTTTTTAGTTCATAATTCTACCACACAAGGGAGTAGATTTAACAAGGTGCGTCTATTTAATAAGGACATGTACCATAATATATAGATTATACATATCTTGGTTTTTAAATTGTACATGAAATCATATTTCAAAAGAAACTTTTGGGAAAGGTAAAAATGTAACAACACACATTCAACTGGATATCCATTTCAATGTATCAGTTATCAACATTACGGATATTTAAACAGCCCTCTATATTGACAATGCTTAAGTTTCCCCGTCAGTGCAAGAGCAACTTGCAGTGTATATTCACTTCATATCTTGCTCACATAATTGCAATTAATGACAAAAGTTAACTTTGTATATTTTGAATTGTAATGAACATGAAGTATCTCTGAACCTCTGAAATATTAAATGGTCCTTTTAATGATTTGCTTTGTTAAGTTTGCTTTTCTTTCTCTCGAGCAGGAAAATTCAATGTGTGGAGAATGTTTGTTAAACAATAGTCAGTGGATTTGTTCTTCAGCAGATTGATTTAGCAGGCAGGGAGGCTGCTTTTATGCCTGAGCTCCACAGCGCTTCAATTCATCTCTATTGAATATTTCTATGGGAACCCAAGCCTGTATAGAATATTGTATGAGGGGGACTGGGGAATGGGAAATGTGGCTTGATTTACTCCAATGTGCTTGGAGGCATTGCTCCTGAATTGATTGATGGGAGAGAGGCAGGAGATTGCTTCCATAACAGGGAACAGGAGATGGATTGTCCCCTCCCTGGCAGCAGTGTAGGGCTGCTGTAGCCGCCTCACTGGAGCTGCTACCCTCACCACCACTCTCTCTCTGAAATTGCATTAAAATGATAATTTGTAGTTAAGACTCTGTAAAGATTGAGGAGATGCCAGTTTATGCAAATCTTGTCTTGATCTTGGAAGCCTCGAGAAAAAATAATGCATAATTGATGGCGTTCTCTAGCTACATTGTAATATTGTTTGGTTTGTCTTCAAGCATATTTATAAATGTCACTGGCTTTACTTGTGAAATTGTGCAGGAACCTTTGCACAGATAACAGGGAAAATGTGCTTTTGTGCTCACGGCAGACATTTTATATAAATCTTTTATCACAATGCATTAGATTCAACATTCAGAGATTTCTTTCCAACATAAAAAACATGTAATTTATTATCAATGTTTTAGTTTAAATGAGATGTGATCATTAAAGACTGTCTGAGATTGTCTTAAAACTTTCTGTCTACCCTCAACAGAAGAGGGCTTTAAAAAGGCAATATTGGTCTTTGTTTGCTGAGGTAATTTGTTCCTACAGACTGCAGCTTGATGTGCCCACAGGCAGGATTTATTGTGATGAATTGGCATCCCAAATAGCCACACAGATCTAGACCTATTTGGCCAGAATTGCCTGCTGCTTGTTAATGTAATAAAACTGAGTAGATGTGGACAATGAATGGCTACAACAGCCAACAGATGAGATCTAGTCACATGCTCTCTGTCATCAGACTTATGTTTATTTTGGCAGATTGTTTATCTCCAGTCTGGCGCAAATGTTTTGTCAACTTTTGAAGTTCAACATGCCAAACTGGCATCTAATACACCTGTAAACCATAAGTTTAAAAATGAAAATCTAAAAAGCTGTTATCAATTTGATGCAGAGATTCAAGTATTCATGTCATGACTTTGTTGGTAATCTTGAAGGTGGATACACATTTTCCCTTTCTTTGCCGCTGGTGATGTTTATTTTCTCTGGCAGGACTTCTAACGCCTTCCCATTGCAGGTCTATCTGGTGTCAGGATCTGCCGCCTCAGCCTCTGTGTTTGTTTACACATGCTATAATCATTAGAGCCAAATGCTAATGTTTATAGTGGAGTCTGGTTGTAGCCCAGTGTTTTCTTCAACTGGTACTTGGTTCAAAATCACCCCTACAGACCTCCTCATATTCACTTCTGCTAAATTAGTATTTTAAAGTTTTCTCTCTCGTGGTATTGTGTAACTCGATTGTAAGTAATAGAATGCAAATTATTCTTTTTTGGTTTTTTCATGCATGCAATATTGATTTGATTATGAATATTGAATTGATTAGGTGTATTTATTTTTGTGTTTATAACGATGAGCTGTATATGCTTAAGTTAAATAAACATTCTGTTCTGTTCTGTTCTGTTCAAAAGGCTTTCTTATTTTGTCAGTGATAAACCACAAACCATGTAATCTTATAATTGCTTTTTTCTTGTTTCATGTTGTCTTCCAACAGGATAGCTATTACTGGGGAGTTTTGAAATGGCTACTGTCAGATTTGTTTCTTTTTTAAGTATCAGTAGGTGACTTTTAAGTTATTTATAATATATATTTGAGTAGTCAAGACTTTGACCCTGTGATCTCTTTTGATTGAAGTATGATTATCTCTACAGTTGATATGTACCATAATCTGTTTTCTTTTATTGTACATATTGTGGTAGCTCTTGTTAATAAACAGAGAATAATTACATGTGGGACAAGATTTGATCTGGATCATTGTGAGTGTTTGGCAAGCATGTTGTTGTTGAAGAGAGAAGCAGATTGCAGCACTTGTTACTGCCTTCCCACTGGAGAGGCGGTGCTCTGCATTTCTGGGAGAATAATTACTTAGGAAACAGATGCCAATAATTACATTCCCCTGATCTTCAAGCTGCAAGATATTTTGTATTTCATCATCATTAATTACAAGTTTTGTTATAATTTTCTATGTACATAGCATTTAAACCTTGCTCAGTGTGTTGGGAGGCCAGATAGCCTTTATCAGCTTCCTCATCATATTGAAGGCTTGATTGTTGTTGGTTCTTCAAGAAGTTCATCTCCTGTGATAAGAGGTCTGTATTTATGATAATATCCAGGGAAGCCCATATTTCAATCTGCTTCCCTGTGCCTGAAAGATAAAGCACACTAACAATACTGCCATTAATTACTTGATAGCTAGCTGTCCAGAACACTCTAATTGCAAGTTACCAATATAACAAAATAAAAAGGTCTTGAAAAAGGGTGAGGACAACACCACTTACTGTACTCCACCACTGCAAACACCAGTACAGCCACTACCACCACCATCACACATACCAACATCACCAACACCACAACAAATACCAATTCAACCACAGCTACAAACACCACCACTACTAACACCACCACCATCACACCCACAAACACCATCACTACCTACACCACCAGAAATACCAACATCAGCACCACCATCGTGAACAACCCAAACACCACCACTTCTACAAACACCATCACCGCCATCACCACTTCAAACACCATCCTCCATCACCACCAGTTCTAGTCAAACTTAACAGCCTTGACAACATTGTGTGGTAACAGTGTGCATCTTTCTGCAAATGCCTGATACTGGCCAGTGGCTAGTCTTAATATTATACTTTTCTGTTCACCTGGTGTATAATTCTGTATTGAAGATTTAGTGTTTTGTAGAATAATTTTGGTTTTATTGGAGAGATTTGTTTGAAATGTTGCAAGACAGAAATATGATCGTTAAAGTAGTGTTTGTTGTTTGGGGATAAACTAGAAGGTTTATCATGCTATACATCACTTTTCTCTTCTTGTCTGTCAGGAGACACCAGCTTTTATGGCAGAGAATGGGAATTCAATTTCATTCAGTCATTTTGCCATAGAAAGCTTGCCTCTTGCTGGAAATTCTCCAGGGTGGTATTTTTCTAGGACTTCAAGATTGGTCTTTCTTCCATGTCTCAGCAAACCCTATAATTCCTGCCTAGTGCTTTATACATAATTCATGCCACTCTGATATGGTCATGAGCTTCAGAGAGAAACATTTATGTGGAGAATCTTAATGATGTATTTGTGTAATGTTATTTTGTCAAAATTATTTTTGGCTTTAATAAGCTCTTTTGGTTTGTTGTTAAATGTTTTATCTCCAATGGATCAGGATGTTGTCATTCTACAGTATTTTGACATTTAAGTTATTAAATATCAATTACTTACTTTAAAGCTGCAATGGGGAAGGAGATTCTTTCGCAAGTGTTTTTTTTTTGTCATAATGGCCAATCAAATATGAAAGCAGATAATTAGACTATTTATCTTACTTGAAGTGTGAACAGTCTCCACATACTTGGGAGGGGGCATTGATTTTCCTGCAGCTACCCATAACTACCACAACCATCAGTCTAAGCCAGATTAATTATTCATTCCTGCTAATCTATCCCTCTTTGCCATGTATCAACTACATGACTGTGTCTGCACTACTTTCAACTATCTATAACAATAAACTCATTCCGTTTTTCATTCTTAGTTCAGACACTGATACTGCCCGACCTGTATTGTGTGGACACTGACATTAAGTATACAACCACTGATATATAAACCAATGTTTTATATGTCCATGGTACAACCATATCGAAAAACAAACAAGTTTTAGAAGGTGATATATGATCTATGGGTCCATGGTCATTAAGAAATCATTCAACCTTCCTAAATGATTGTGCAAAAATGTGTGATCTTAACAAGAAAAAACATTAAAGATGTCCTGATTCAGAAAATAGGCCTTAATTGATCGATAGAATGTTAAGAAATCCATTAGAGATCGGCATTCAGACTTTGATAACTTTTTAATAAAATGAAACAACACACAGAGAAAGTATTATTATCCATAAGATCAGAAATATAAATTGGCAGAAACTCTTGTTAAACACTGGTAATTCCTGTTCATATCAGTACCAAAGCCTTAATGTGAAAATCATGATACAGTAATGATAATGTCTGATCTTTATCTCTATCGAATAAATTACAACCACAGGGCAAATACTGAAGGTGAAAAGATTTTCAAACACTAAAGAATTTTAAAGTGAAATAGGGCATTTCAATAGATAACCAAATATTTTATTACCACTTGAGCCGGAGTTGAAAGTATAATTTGGAAAGTAAATAATAGCATACAACCTGACAAGGCTGAATGATAAATTAAAGACAAAGTATGAAACTTAAGAACAGAAATAACCTCATAATCATGAAACCTGCACTATGATTTTAAAGCTATCACAATAAAAACTAATTACGCAATCATTAATTCATTACAGCACTTCGAGGCACATTTTCTACAATAGCAAACCTAATTATTCGGAAAAATTGTTGTGGAGAGGAGAATTTCTTGTGTTTTCTTGTCTGACAGCACTAAATTACATCAAATAAAAGAGTCTGAGCAGTTTATGAGATTCTAGCACTATAAGACCCCATAAAATGTGAGGAAAATTCCATTTCTTTTTTGCTGGTCTTATAACTACACTCTCATTGAAGACATACAGATCATTAAGAATGTTTAGAAAGTTATCACAGCCAGGGAAAAAAGATGTATCTATCTCTGCATGCTGGTGCCAATATGATATTGGAAGCTGGCAACATTGAGGCAATCTCCCTTAATCAATTATCAAATGTTAACATTCTTGACAGAAAAAAAGCTTCAACAAAACACATGCAAATGTTAGCGGTGCAGTAGCTGTGCAAAATGTTATTTCCTTACAAAATGATTATGGTACAAGATAAATAATAGGTATAAAACGGTATTTTCATCAAGCCAATTAACTTTCTCAGTTGTGCTTTTGATGTATCTGGTAAACCACCATGTGTGTGTCACTGAATTAAAGTTTAGAGGATGATTAGAACTGGGTTGTGTTTTATTAAATGCTATTAATGTTACTTGCAGTATTTTTTGAGGGTCATGCATTCATCATAATGAGATACTGTGTCTAAGGACAAAATGTCATGTTAATAAAGTTTACAATAATGTTGTCAATTAAAGGAAATGAATGTACTAGTAAATTAATGTGACAATTATACTTATAGAAGGTATTAACACGTCATTATGGCTATAAACATTTCCTGTCACTCGAGAACTTTATATATCAAATGAATGAAAAGATTATGGAGCCATGAGGCTATCTGGGTGAACGAACACATGGTGATCATTCCTGTCACTGATAAGCCCTGTGTGGCTGCTAAGGCTAGCAGAAACCTTATCTAAATGGTGCTGTCAGATTTTCTTCTTCTGAGCCTCATGTGCCTGTGGAGTTCACACTCTGTGTTGTCATCACTTGAAACATTTACAAGTGCATAAATAATAAACCATTTGGCATCCATATTTTATTATTCTGTATACTCATGCTTATATGCAGTGGTGGAGAATTGTAATTAATGTTCAGCTTTTACCATAAACACCAGGAGGGAAAATAAGAATATCTAATTATGGGATTTCTTATATATGATGATTTTTTCTATGACTTTAAATGACAACCAACCAACCATTTCAATAGACTTGATTAAATCATCTTGTAGCAGACAGAGAGAGCTCTGTAATGGGGAGAAAGTCTGAATTGTGAAAGTACAGCTGCTCATGTCATGCCTCTCATTCTGTAGCAAAAGTCTGCAAGCCAGGAAAAACCTATAGACTGATTGTAACCGTCTGTGACATTAATCTTGTAATAATCTTGGCTGTATCTGATTAATGTTATTTTATGGGTGATATGATTATTTCTCTTTTAGTTTGCTTATAACAGCATATCCATTTGATATTGGGATTAGAGAACTTGCACATAGTATTAACTATTGTACTTTGAGACCTCAGGATCAGGAACATTTTTACTTTATTACAACTTGCATTTTGGCTAGCAATCAAACAATTTAGTTTAATCATATTTTATTGTACTATTATGTTAAAATCAAGACATAAAGATTGAACAAAAATGTGCACTTACGTACAAATCACAACCTAAAATCAAGCAATTTAAAAGACTTACTATAATTTTGCAATATTTTATGCAAGGATTTTGCCATATCAACAGAAAAGATAATTTGTACAAAATGTGCACACATAGTAAAGTTATCATTCATTTTTCATCTAGTACCAGGCCTGTTTAGCCTTATTTGAATGATTTATTTATATGTGTTTTTTGTATTTTTTCAGCAATGTTTGTGGGCCAGGCCCAGTCCCCCCACCATTATCCACCAAAGTGATGTGCCGTACGGAGACTGACCCCCGGGGCGGAGGGAATTGGGGAGTGTTGGGAATTGGGGAGGTTCCGAACGCCTGAGTGTCACAGGGAGATCGAACCCCGCAGGGCTGAGGGAAGCTGCGAGCTTAGGATTGCCCACGGGATTAATGCAACAATGCTGGACATAAACAGTTGTTACATCCCACTGAAAGTGTGAACTGGGCAACATGTGAAAAGACAAGACCCACAGAGTATCCATCCATTATGATGGAGATAATATAGGATCAAATGTTTTCTAAAAGTGTTGGAATTTTAAATGGCTTTGTTGTAATGTACATTGTATGCAGATGAACGTGAAGACGTTGTTTTAACAGAAAGCTTGTTGTGGCATTCACTTGTGGTACTGTAAACAAATAATAGTTACATGCTGTAAAGCTGCATAAATGAGTGTGATTATCGAGAAAGAGACAAGATGAATGTTTGAGGGTAATTTCTCGTTGAAGCAGACCAAAACTCCAGCAAGTTGTTAATGTGTATGGCAGCACATGGAAACACTCCACTAGCTGTAGATAATGCTTCACTCGCTGCCATTCCCCAAGTGTTTGTTAGCAACATAGATGTTTTAGTAGACTGTGAGTCTGTTGGCTATATGTGCTATTACATTATTAAACAACATAGTAATTAACTAATTATGATTATATTTCATGTAAATAGTGTACAGGAAAACTTCGAGTGTGACACAATGACACTGCCGCAGTTATTACTGTGTAAAGACTGCACTTAGATATATACATCTTGTATTCAACAATTGTGATAATGTCCTCTCCCATCTCCCCCTGTGTAGATTTATGAGTAGGATATAAAATGTGTGCTGTACTGACTGGGCTAATTGAATAGTTTAAAGCATCTACAGCCTGACAGTTCATTCTTTGACACTCAATAATATGTTAACTAGCTAATTTCTTTTGATATAGATATGTAAATACTTGAGATCACTTCATGTTGCTTGCAATGTTTTGTCTACATAAATAATTATGCATCACGAAGTATGACATTGATTGTTAATGTAAAGCTAGTTTTCCCTAGGCAATATACAAGTGACTGAGCTAACATTATTTTTTTATGAGAATTTAAGAATAGAAAAGGAGAACAATTATCTGTGATCAAGATAGTTCCTATCCCATGAAGAGTGAATTCAAGCAAGATGCTGTCACTGCTGTCTGGAGGTTTTAATGTTATTACTCATATAGAAGGCTTATATTTGTAGGATTATAGATGTAAATGTTGCTTACAAATCATGTTCACATAGCTGGATGAAGTGATAATCAAACTATTGTTCATATTAAACAGAATTGCAGTTCTACTTTAGTTCTTTAAAAAAAAATAATACCAAAATAGGTCAGTTAATTGTGACTTTCCTACAATAGTGATAACTTGTGAATAGTCTCAAAAAGCTCTTTCTATAGCAAATCAGTGCTCTTTGTTGTATTGCCTGCTAAAATGATATTCTGTTTACTGATAATATCTAGATGGCTGGACTATTAATGGAAATGCAATTTGTTCAATCCCCCATACAATTTGATAGGGATTATTTACATTCAAATTATCTGTGTTTATATGCCTACTTGGAATCAGATCAATCGTGTTTGCATGTGATATTAAGCCTTTGAAAAATGTGTTCTTTGTATTAAATGGAAGGTATATGTACTAAATGACTTGTTTGTAGGTAAATGTGTGTGATAATATGTTCGAGTTCTGGCAGGCTATTTCTCCAGTAGGTTGAACATGGCTCGTATCCTCATGCAAGCATATAGTCCTGCCATCACCTCTCGCACTTGTTTGTATTATATGCCCCATACTATTATTGTTGCATTATTTTCTTTAAACTGAAATGAGTAGCAATAAATATTTAACTGGTTGAGCTTTGTTCCCCTTCTCATTACACTTTGATCGGTGTATGTGTCTTACCTTGATTTGTGAGTTTTCAACACTTTGTAATTTAAACATCGGATACACATTGAACAAAACATCAAACTCAAATGATCAGGACTCCACCAATGAGATTGCTGAAGGGATTCTGATTTTATCATCTGATATTATCATTTAGTTAGCATCTGATAAAGATGACCACCAAAACTCCATTAAGTAATAGATGACCTGAAGTAAATTCTTAATGATTAAAAATGGATGGAGTGATCGTAGTGACTTAGAAGACGCATCATTGACTGATACATTGTCAACACAAAATCTGACGCAGGGAGTGTGTATCGGATGATTGGCAGTAGGTGGACCTTTAAACACGTGAGTTCACGCGAGAGTTGAAATACTTAATGATTAAGTCTACTACTCAATAATAGCTTATCTGCAGTTTCATTGGCTGAAAATCTAGGTTGATTTCTAATAATGAATTGATTTTATTATCCTCGACTAAAAATGATTCGCGGATGTAAGGAATAAATAAAAAAAATATGTTGAGCAAAACAATGAAATAATTCAATTACTTTTGTCAGACATGTCAATTATTTATCCATATTTCCCTAAGTATTTAAGCACAACAGGTCAGAAGTTCACGTAAATAATTAGTTCTGGCTTTCATAACTTTAATGTTGATATTTATTTTTTTGATGTTTACAACACACACGTCCAAAAAGGTAATATACAACGTGTTCGCTGAAGTTCTTTAAATGTGAATAGAGTACAGACACTGAACTAGGCCGCCATCTTAATTCTAGTACCTAGATTCGCGAGCTCTGACGTAATCTAGGTCAGCAGGTTTTAATTAGGCTAACACTATTTTGATCAATTGTTTTTTTGAGAAAAACAGTCAAACATACCTTTAAAAATGATAATTTCAAAATTTCAACATGTAATAATTTTTTTTTACAGTATTTTGTAAACATAAACATTAAATCATGTCAACTTACTCGTAGTGGGGGATAGTATAATTTACCCCCACGACAAATCTGTCTCTAAGTGTTATTTTGACACTAAGAGTATGGGTCATTAAAACACATATCATAATTTTGCATTGCCTTAGTACAAGAATTTAGATCACGTGACTGTCATTGAAAAAATGTATGCAAAGCAGACGAAATAACCAGCGAATGTTAAGGATGTTTTGTGGAAAATATGGTTGGTTTCTATGGCATTTAATTTGGGATTAGTAAAACTACGTTGTTGCAGTGTTAACCATTGTTTGTAGTGAATTTATCTGTTTTAAATACATATTTTCGCGAGTTTGAAAGCATCTACTCTTGTAATTATGCACCAGTCAATTGTAACCACGGCCCCCAGGTCCGGAGAATAGCGGGGACTTTGACCTTCGGTCCAGCCAAGCCCGGGCAAAGTTTCCGCTCTGCGGGGACGAATTGCTCGCGAAACCCCCGCCAAATTCCCCCGAACCCAAGGGGCTCAAGGTAAAGCCCATTCCCCGCTATATTTGGCTGGAAGACAAAACTATCGCATTCACGGCACTGCGGGGCCAACTGGAAGGATAAAAACACTGCCCGTTTCTCCGGCTATCCCTGGTATACCCCCGAACCTTGGGGGCCTTGGTTACAATTGACTGGTGCATTAGTTCGTAGTAAAATTGACGTCATAGGCTTGCAGATACGCGCATTTCACGTGATAACCAGGTAAAAACAAAGATGGCCGCGAATCAAGGTTGGTCACGATTTTAGGGACTAGGACGAAAGTGGTCTTTGGCTGTTTGCACTTTGCACCAACTCTTAGTTATATTAATATTTATTTTACTTTGGCAGCAGACTGCGTCAGGCTAATGCCGATTTAATAGGTTAGGAATGCAAAAATAAATATTAACTGTTGCATAATAATTGTTTGGAGAGTGTTGACATTCAATCTATTCATATCGCTTAAACAACACTTAAATACTTTGTCAATATCTTCAATACCAAAAGCTGATTTAGTTATATATTGATTCATTCAAAGATAATAACTAGAAACTTCATGGGCCATGTTTCTTTCATGCTTTTCGATGAGATATGGGGTTTTATCAGTGAAATTACAACAGTGAAAATATCAATTTGAGAACTACTTTTAAAATCCATTGTAGTTACATGTTCTTCCCCTTGATCAAAATTTGTAGACAAACTAGCGTGGTCATCATCATTACCTGGAAATCGACCTGTTTTCAAGCAAAACAGACTTGTCTCTGACAGTAAGATGACCGAATAGCCATATATCATGAAACACACTCTAAAACTAAGAAAACTGTTTATATCCAATGATTATCCGCAATTGTTTTGCCAACATATTCGACCTTTCAAAATTTTATAAAACTCGGAAAGTAAGCATAAAAGAAACAGAACATTTGTTTATTTCAGTGTAAGATCGTATTTTATTCCACTCGTGATCATAGAAAAACTAGATTTTCACTCGTGGCTTCGTCACTCGCGAAAATATGTTTTTCTATGACACTCGTGAAATAAAATACGATCTTACTCTGAAATAAACAAATACCTGCTATATATCCATGAAGTGCTTTAGAAAATACAATAGAACACTGAATCAAAATATTACTATATTTTGTAATCGAGCAAAGTTACTACAGCAATTTTGTCACATTTATGATATTCATATCAAATTAGCTACTCTAGTTTTTTCCCTACATTTATGGGCAATTAAAAACAGTTTATGGGGGCTTTAAGTTCATTTGTACAATAAAGTTACAGTTTGGTATAATATGTCTTCTCTGCAGTGATTAACATAAGTGACAGGACATAAGCCTAAACATTGTGAAGAAAATTATCAAAAGCTACTTAATACTGACACTGAAACGTTGGGCTGAAATGGCGACTCATGTTACATTGCCACACTCAAAGGGGAGATTAAAATAGTTCAGTTTCTACACTTCAAAAGTGGCATTTTCCCACTGCGGTTTGTATTGTTCAAGTTTAGTGCCCCAACTCAAAGGAAAATAATTAGATATGCTGAAATAGCTAAAAAACGAGTCTACTGTGGCGGTAGCTTGGATTAAAACATAAATTAATGGTGGTAATTATAAATAATCAGTAGGCAGCTTCTTTTGAATGGTTGTTTATGGACATGGTTTTCATGCGAGAATATGAACGGAAAATATTTCGTATAATGATATGATAGTTAACACAAAAATACATCAATGGAGTCTTAATATTCAAACTCTACATAAAACTTCACGCTTGCCCTCTAAAAGGTATCATGGTAGTTACATTTTGGCATTATCACTCCAAATACCACCTGAAGAAAAGAAGATCGTTTACACCGTTAGTACCTTTTAAGAGTACAATGCTCCTAAGACTACATGCTTTAATGTCAACTTCATATTCAAATCTAATGTTGAAGTGGACTGAATGCCTATATAATTCTACATTGGTTGAGTCATGCCATGCCATACAGACCAAACTCTCCAACACGTCATACAGACCAGCCTCTCTACCATGTAATACAGACCAGTCTCTCTACCATGTCATACATACCAGTCTCTCTACAATGTCATACATACCAGCCTCTCTACAATGTCATACATACCAGCCTCTCTACCATGTCATACATACCAGCCTCTCTACCATGTCATACATACCAGCCTCTCTACCATGTCATACAGACTAGCCTCTTTACCATGTCATACAGACCAGTCTCTCTACCATGTCATACATACCAGCCTCTCTACCATGGCACACATACCAGCCTCTCTACCATGTCAAACATACCAGCCTCTCTACCATGTCATACATACCAGCCTCTCTTGTATGATCCGCCTCTCTACCATGTCATACATACCAGCCTCTCTACCATGTCAAACATACCAGCCTCTCTACCATGTCATACATACCAGCCTCTCTACCATGTCATACATACCAGCCTTTCCATCATACCATACAGACCTGCCTCTCTATCATGGCATACAGACCAGTCTCTCCACCATGTCATACAGACCCGCCCCTCTACCATGTCATACAGACCAGACTCTCCACCATGTCATACAGATCAGTCTCTCCACCATGTCATAAAGGCCCGCCTCTCTACCATGTCATACATACCAGCCTCTCTACCATGTCATACATACCAGCCTCTCTACCATGTCATACATACCAGCCTTTCCATCATACCATACAGACCTGCCTCTCTATCATGGCATACAGACCAGTCTCTCCACCATGTCATACAGACCCGCCTCTCTACCATGTTATACAGACCAGACTCTCCACCATGTCATACTGATCAGTCTTTCTACCATGTCATAAAGACCCGCCTCTCTACCATGTCATACATACCAGCCTCCCTACCATGTCATACAGACCAGCCTCTCTGCCATGTCATACAGACCAGTCTCTCTATCATGGCATACAGACCAGTCTCTCCACCATGTCATACAGACCCGCCTCTCTACCATGTCATACAGATCAGTCTCTCCACCATGTCATACAGACCAGTCTCTCCACCATGTCATACAGACCAGTCTCTCCACCATGCCATACAGATCAGCCTCTCTACCATGCCATACAGACCAGCCTCTCCACCATGTCATACAGACCCGCCTCTCTACCATGTCATACAGACCAGTCCCTCCGCCATGTCATTCTGACCAGTCTCTCCACCATGTCATACAGACCCGCCTCTCTACCACGTCATACAGACCAGTCTCTCCACCATGCCATATAAACCAGCCTCTACACCTTGCCATACAGACCAGCCTCCCCACCATGTCATACAGACCCGCCTTCTGCCATGCCATGGATACCAGCCTCTCCAAAATGCCATACAGACCAGCCTCCCCACCATGCCATACAGACCCGACTGTTGCCATGCCATAGAAACCAGCCTCTCCACCATGCCATAGAGACCAGCCGTTCTACCGTGCCATAGAGACCAGCCGTTCTACCGTGCCATAGAGACCAGCAACCCAACCATGCCATTGAGACCGGCCTCTCCACCATGCCATAGAGACCAGCCTCTCCACCATGATATACATTCCAGCCTCTCCACCATACCATACAGACCAGCCTTTCCACCATGCCATATAGACCAGCCTCTTTACACTGCCATACAGACAAGACCAGCCTCTCAACCGTGCCATACAGACCAGCATCTCCACCATACCATAAAGACCAGCCTCTCCATCGCGCCATACAGACCAGCCTCTCAACCGTGCCATACAGACCAGCCTCTCTACCATACCATACAGATCAGCCTCTCCACCATACCATACAGACCAGCCTCTCCACCATACCATACAAACCAGCCTCTCCACCATACCATACAGACCAGCCTCTCCACCATACCATACAGACCAGCCTCTCCACCGTGCCATACAGACCAGCCTCTCCACCGTGCCATACAGACCAGCCTCTCCACCATGCCATACAGACCAGCCTCTCCACCGTGCCATACAGACCAGCCTCTCCACCATACCATACAGACCAGCCTCCCCGATTCATTGGAAAGTTTCTTGCTCCCGCAAATAAAACGAGGCATTATGCCAATGTTGTAATAAAACTAAGCTCAACAGAGACCATGTTGATTATGGATGTATTGGCTTACAAATTGTATTACAGATATTTGAAACTCAACTCTTCAATTGTCTCTTGAGTTCTGCTGTTGAAAATCTGCCAGGAACATCAATTATTGAGATACTTAACAAAATGAATGTTTCTTTACAATTCATGCCCCTATAATCTGCTTTAAGCGATCTTCAATTCGTTAACGTATTTAAGCTCAGCCAACGCTACTATAAATACCTTAGTTAATCTATGGACAAAGGTATATTTGAATGTACCCAAAGTTCCTAAGTCAATCGCATAATTGCAACTTAATCTGGATTTTGACAAAATACGATCGGTGTTTGCGTATTTTTCCTCAACGAAAATACTTGAATATCGCAGTCGACCAGACAGTGTTTAATTTATTTCTCGAATAACACACTGTTTTAACCGGTAATTTCCAATTTCCAGGGAAGTTGTTAGTATATTTTATCATTAAACAGCTAATATCTGAGAGGTTTAATGCAATCGTCTATCGTGTGAGACGCCTTTAGGTGCATTGCTGAGGACAAACACGGCCATACCTACTCCGAGAACCGTGGACTTCAACAGCCAATTGTGATAAAGTGGTTAATTCTTTGGTTTGGTCAAAGTTGACCGAAATGGGTATCTATTGGTCAATATTTATCCATTAATGACTTTTAACAAATGAAATCATTTAAATGTGAAAACTAACCAAAAGATAACGCTTGGACAACTTAACAAAGTTGTATGCAATTAACTGCAGAGGACCTTAAAGTAGATATGTCAAAAGCATGCTTTACAAGCATTTTGAGGGTTTATATAGATGAACTGTTATGTGAGACATGTCCTAGACAACAATGAACGAAATAATGAGAACGAAAACAATAACTGCATTAATTCTGTCGACACGAACAGTGACAATTATCAGAAACATCCTCATCGTAACAAATTGTTTAAGCTTCCCAATAAATAAAACATAAAATGAGTTCATGTCTGCCAGAGCCGGCAATTAGCGGGAACGGTATTTGTCTAGCACGAGAAAACAGCACGATGAAGTTGGCATGGGGGAAATGGGGAAGATAATGGAATCATACAAGGGCGTATCGATCAGTTTCCGACCCGGCGCGCTAGATTTCTCTTTTATAATGTCATTAATAACGGCACCAACGGGCGCAGTTTTACGGACAAATATGATGAAGTGTTTTCGAGGTCGGCGAGATCAAGGACCAGTACAATATCGTTAACATCAACCCAAATGCAAATGATTCAATAGACGAAGTTTATGATAAAATATATGCACATATTTGTTTTAGTGTACTTAGATACAGTTAGCTTTAAACATGCATGTTCATAATATATATATATATATATATATATATATATATATATATATATATATATATATATATATATATATATATATATATATATATATATATATATATATATATATATAAATTACTCAGCAGATACAACATTCCTGTCAACGTCTCACACGAACTAATGCGTCGTGTTTCTGTGGAGCTTTTAAGTAAACGTTCCAAGGGTTACTATAAACATAAGCAGTCTTGCTCCTGAGAGATTAACAACATACCGCGATACACAAACATGAAAGGTATTCTTCCCAGTGTTGGCAGCTTGCGCGAGTTTGGAAGGCTCGGCTATGGTGCTGTGTGTGCTTCCTTGTGTAAACCCAGCTGTACCTACACACCTCACAAACAACTCTGAATATCAGTTATTCTTGCTTTGCAAAAAACAACAACAGTTACTTCTGGACTTATTTCCACCTGCCCTTCCTTTTGTTTGAAGGAAGCATTTTGTTCAGGAGTTACATCCACCTTTAAAAATACTACTTTGAAAATATATATTAAACATTGTTTGTTGTTAATTATCCCTTAAGTCTGGCTTTGATTTTCTGGAGGCAATCTTAAACTAGTGGTTGAGATGATTCGACACTAAATCATCTATTTCTGTGTCCCTGCTGACTGCCGTTTGCGCATGAAGAAACCCATCATGATTATTTGATATTTTCCTGGAGAAAACGCTTAATTGCGATTTATGGGGCAGGAACGGTTGACTGTTACATCTTCACTACCTGTAGTGAATACAGATAAATAATTGTAATCACACAAATACACTCGAACAGCTTCTTTTAGATTAATGTTTCTGCAAGGAAATGGAAAGAAGAGAAGCAGAACAAGTATTTATGTTTCATGGAAACATTGTTTGGCACAAGCAATCCCGTTGTTATTTGGTGTTCGCACTTATTTGTGTACAAATGACAAACGAGGGTTTACCCATTTCACTGTAGCTCCATATTTGACGTTGAACACAACCAATTTATGTAGATCGCCAAAATGAACTCTAACATATACGAAGACGTAGCTGTACATAGTTAACAAATATTATTGTTGCATTTGAATAAGCAATGCAGCTAATAATTTTATTGTTGATATAATTGAATTCTTGGAAAAAAACAATTATAAAACGAAGACAACTTCCATTTGACGGTAAATGACGGGACGAGTTTCTGAGAGTCAATGGCGGAACGAGTTTCTGAGAGTCAATGGCGGTACGAGTTTCTAAGAGTCAATGGCGGTACGAGTTTCTGAGAGTCAATGGCGGGACGAGTTTCTGAGAGTCAATGGCGGTACGAGTTTCTGAGAGTCAATGGCGGTACGAGTTTCTGAGAGTCAATGGCGGTACGAGTTTCTGAGAGTCAATGGCGGTACGAGTTTCTGAGAGTCAATGGCGGTACGAGTTTCTGAGAGTCAATGGCGGGACGAGTTTCTGAAGGTCACTGAAGGTAGGAGTTTCTGAGAGTCAATGGCGGTACGAGTTTCTGAGAGTCAATGGCGGTACGAGTTTCTGAGAGTCAATGGAGGTACGAGTTTCTGAGAGTCACTGAAGGTACGAGTTTCTGAGAGTCACTTAAGGTACGAGTTTCTGACGGTCACTGAAGGTACGAGTTTCTGACGGTCACTGAAGGTACGAGTTACTGAGGGTCACTGAAGGTACGAGTTTCTGGCGGTCACTGAAGGTACGAGTTTCTGAGAGTCAATGGCGGTACGAGTTTCTGAGAGTCAATGGAGGTACGAGTTTCTGAAGGTCACTGAAGGTACGAGTTTCTGACGGTCACTTAAGGTACGAGTTTCTGACGGTCACTGAAGGTACGGGTTTCTGACGGTCACTGAAGGTACGAGTTACTGACGGTCACTGAAGGTACGAGTTTCTGGCGGTCACTGAAGGTACAAGTTTCTGACGGTCAATGAAGGTACGAGTTTCTGACGGTCACTGAAGGTACGACTATCTCACGGTCAATGTCGGTACGAGTTTCTGACGGTCAATGAAGGTACGAGTTTCTGACGGTCACTGAAGGTACGAGTTTCTGACTGTCAATGTCGGTACGAGTTTCTGACGGTCACTGAAGGTACGAGTTTCTGAAGGTCACTGAAGGTACGAGTATCTGACGGTCACTGAAGGTACGAGTTTCTGACGGTCAATGTCGGTACGAGTTTCTGACGGTCAATGTCGGTACGAGTTTCTGACGGTCACTGAATGTACACATTCTGACAGTCACTGAGGGACGAGTATCTGACGGTCAATGTCGGTACGAGTTTCTGACGGTCACTGAAGGTACGAGTTTCTGACGGTCACTGAAGGTACGAGTTTCTGACGGTCACTGTCGGTACGAGTTTCTGACGGTCACTGAAGGTACGAGTATCTGACGGTCAATGTCGGTACGAGTTTCTGACGGTCACTGAAGGTACGAGTTTCTGACGGTCAATGAAGGTACGAGTTTCTGACGGTCACTGAAGGTACGAGTATCTGACGGTCAATGAATGTACGAGTTTCTGACGGTCAATGAACGTACGAGTTTCTGACGGTCACTTAAGGTACGAGTTTCTGACGGTCAATGAATGTACGAGTTTCTGACGGTCAATGAACGTACGAGTTTCTGACGGTCACTTAAGGTACGAGTTTCTGACGGTCACTGAAGGTACGAGTATCTGACGGTCAATGTTTGTACGAGTTTCTGACGGTCACTGAATGTACGAGTTTCTGACGGTCACTGAAGGTACGAGTTTCTGACGGTCAATGTCGGTACGAGTTTCTGACGGTCAATGTCGGTACGAGTCTCTGACGGTCACTGAAGGTACACGTTCTGACAGTCAATGAAAGTACGAGTATCTGACGGTCAATGTCGGTACGAGTTACTGACGGTCACTGAAGGTACGAGTTTCTGACGGTCAATGTCGGTACGAGTTTCTGACAGTCACTGAAGGTACGAAATTCTGACAGTCACTGAAGGTACGAGTTTCTGACGGACAATGTCGGTACGAGTATCTGACGGTCACTGAAGGTACGAGTTTCTGACGGTCAATGAAGGTACGAGTATCTGACGGTCACTGAAGGTACGAGTTTCTGACGGTCACTGAAGGTACGAGTTACTGACGGTCACTGAAGGTACGAGTTACTGACGGTCACTGAAGGTACGAGTATCTGACGGTCACTGAAGGTACGAGTTTCTGACGGTCAATGAAGGTACGAGTTTCTGACGGTCACTGAAGGTACGAGTTTCTGACGGTCACTGAATGTACGAGTATCTGACGGTCAATGAATGTACGAGTTTCTGACGGTCACTGAAGGTACGAGTTTCTGACAGTCACTGAAGGTACGAGTTTCTGACGGTCACTGAAGGTACGAGTTTCTGACGGTCACTGAAGGTACGAGTTTCTGAAGGTCACTGAAGGTACGAGTTTCTAACGGTCACTGAAGGTACGAGTTCTGACGATCACTGAAGGTACGAGTTCTGACGGTCACTGAAGGTACGAGTTTCTGACGGTCACTGAAGGTACGAGTATCTGACGGTCACTGACGGTACGAGTTTCTGACGGTCAATGGCGGTACGAGTTTCTGACGGTCACTGAAGGTACGAGTTTCTGACGGTCAATGAAGGTACGAGTTTCTGACGGTCAATGAAGGTACGAGTTTCTGACGGTCACTGAAGGTACGAGTTACTGACGGTCACTGAAGGTACGAGTTACTGACGGTCACTGAAGGTACGAGTATCTGACGGTCACTGAAGGTACGAGTTTCTGACGGTCAATGAAGGTACGAGTTTCTGACGGTCACTGAAGGTACGAGTTTCTGACGGTCACTGAATGTACGAGTATCTGACGGTCAATGAATGTACGAGTTTCTGACGGTCACTGAAGGTACGAGTTTCTGACAGTCACTGAAGGTACGAGTTTCTGACGGTCACTGAAGGTACGAGTTTCTGACGGTCACTGAAGGTACGAGTTTCTGAAGGTCACTGAAGGTACGAGTTTCTAACGGTCACTGAAGGTACGAGTTCTGACGATCACTGAAGGTACGAGTTCTGACGGTCACTGAAGGTACGAGTTTCTGACGGTCACTGAAGGTACGAGTATCTGACGGTCACTGACGGTACGAGTTTCTGACGGTCAATGGCGGTACGAGTTTCTGACGGTCACTGAAGGTACGAGTTACTGACGGTCACTGAAGGTACGAGTATCTGACGGTCAATGAAGGTACGAGTTTCTGACGGTCACTGTCGGTACGAGTTTCTGACGGTCACTGAAGGTACGAGTATCTGACGGTCACTATAGGTACGAGTATCTTTCTGACAGTCACTGAAGGTACGAGTTTCTGACGGTCACTGAAGGTACGAGTTTCTGACGGTCAAAGGCGGTACGAGTTTCTGAGAGTCAATGGCGGTACGAGTTTCTGACGGTCACTGAAGGTACGAGTTTCTGACGGTCAATGTCGGTACGAGTTTCTGACGGTCACTGAAGGTACGAGTTCTGACGGTCACTGAAGGTACGAGTTTCTGACGGTCACTGAAGGTACGAGTTTCTGACGGTCAATGTCGGTACGAGTTTCTGACGGTCAATGAAGGTACGAGTTTCTTCATGCGATGCATTTAGACTTCCTACCTCTTTATTATTTCATTAGAAGTGAAATGATGTTTTATTCAGACGATAAAGTATTGAAATATAATTTTATGACTTGTTAAACCCCCTCGAGCATGATATCAAGAACGTCTCATAAATCTAAACCTTCACGAGTGCGGGTAATTTAATCTTTTGACAAGTGAAATTACAAACACATTTTAAGGCAATGTGATTTTGCATTTTAAACACAGCCGGCTGTTTTAACGAGACCTTCAGCTACTGTAGTGGAACAAAATATAATATGTTCAACTCTGGCACAACTATTTCTAATAACGGCCGGCTGGGTCTGAATGTCGCGGTCGCTTGTTGTATGATGAAGATGGATAATTACACTGAATACGAAATAACCGCTCCAGTATAGAGCTTGAGTATACTACAGTTGTATCTTAAACAATACGTTGTTCCAACATTTCCAAAGGACTTTCTCATGACGCAAGTGTTTAACCGATTAGCATTAGAAAATGATAAATTAATTGCTTGAGATATTATTTATTTATACGAGTATCCTTCGTGTGCGGTCTGGGTTATGTTCCTAGTTATCATGCATTAAATGACTGACGTTGTTTTTACTGAGCAAATTGCAGACTTAGTGTTAAATCAGTAAAATCACATAAGAAGTTTAACTAGTTTTTATCAGAACTCTTTTGAAGAGGCAATGAGTAACAAAAGTCGATTAAGTCATGATTATAGACCTTCAAGACCTTCATTAAATACTCTGTGTTGAGAAGAATGTGCGGTATTGTAATATTATTGTACAATGTTTGTGGTATATTAAAAAATATCACGCGGGAGCATACCCCCTCCCTTAAACCCACTAGCAAACCGTACCTCAACTGGTCTAGGTAAGTCTCTTGCTGTTTCGCTCTTGTGGCTACGACTGCTTTGTTTTCCTATCTTTTAAAAGCATATAAAGAGCATCAATCAAAAGATAAAACAATCCCTTTGATTGTTCGATCCACGGGGCATGTATATTTATCCGGTATAAGAGCGGTTGCTGTAATCGATACAAGGTTCAGCTCGTCTCCCACATTAGCCTTTCAGCTGTCTGTTGGAATGATCATTTCCGCAAGTAAACCAATCCAATAATTCTTGACTCTGTAATCATTACTTGGCATATTGTATACAGTTCTGCCAAAACATTTCTGGCACTAGAGCCACAGCATCATCTGCGTTTGTTTGTCATTCGAAAACTGGTATTTCATTTTGATGAATCAATGAGAATGCAAGAACTACTTACAATAAGCTTATTAGACAAGGCACCACGAAACCTGCACATAGAGGAGTCCGTGATTTCCGTTTTGCCTTACCCGCTTCGAAGACTACTGCAGTCATTAAACGCTCTAATTTATACTATGACGTAAATAACAAGCCACGGAACATAATGAAAGGACTTCGGGCGCAGGCAAAACCAATGCATCCCCTAGCGTACTGCACTGGTTGTTACATACCTTCGCACCAGGCATAGTGCTCCCACTGCTTGGATTCCTTCTAAAACCTTTTGATCGTTATCATATTTCTCCGCGCAGACAGTGGGATCATACATAATATATAACAAATTGTTTATGTCCCTACACGTCTTATTTCATTTATCAATTACCCCTGACGACTCTGCTATCATATTCGCCGCTCGCGTAACAACAACTTCGTATTGATTCTTTATCAGGGGGTGGGGGATATCTTGATATGTCGAGCGCTTTCATAGTTCTTCCATGACACGCCGTTTCCGCGGGTTATTGCCTGAATTGGGAATAAATTACAACGCAAGCATTGCCCTTAAATAGTAATCTGATCGTTTTATGATTCATATCATATGCTGACATACTCAAGGGTGAGTTAATTGTTTACTAATTCGTCATATGGATCACTTGAAGTCCATTAAGTCAATTTCTTTGTTTATTCACACATGTGACTTTCATAACATGTTTATCATTGCCATATTTGATAGTACCGCAAAGTATAATCTTAGAATGAGAAGAAAGAGAACAAAAGAGAGCAGACTCAATAAGAAGTTTTAAAAGTCTTTAACGGTGGACGTACGTTTAATTATACCGAGTGTTCAGGCGACGGTGAATGAGACAATGTAATAATCATAATTTTATGCTCCCTTATGCTGTATGGTGCACGTTGACTGCCGTCAATTTCCGGCTTTCAATATGACAGTTTATTATGGTAATACAGGCGTTAAGTGGAGAGTGCTCGTCTGTTTCATCAATCACATCTGCTGGATCGATACCGCTCTCTCACCAGATACCAGGAGCACCGGTAAAAACGTTATCGTTTTCTAATGAGATCTCTGGTTATAAAGATTGCAAATTTTCCGCCATGCGTAAATCCGTCTTTTACTTTTTTTTACTACTCGAGCACACCTTTGCTTGAACAACTGGATCAAGTTAGTGTATTTATACCTGAAATATATCTTATGATATCAAATGTACCCATATTAACAGAAGGTCGCTTTCACGATTTCTGAAACACGCGGTCTTATGTGAATACGATATTTATTAGTAATAAAAAGCTTCCAGACCATAATAAAGACAATGTAATCATAGCAATCAATAATAAAATGTTCATCCATGATTATTATAGATATAGCAACAATAAACAGTGAAACACATTTATATGGGCAATGCTTTATAACGTTATAACAAATGCAAATAAACTGATAATGGGATATCAATTATACATGACAATAACATAAACAGGATGAATTAAGATAAACAAAAATTTAATATTTACAACACATATTACCCCAGTCAGTTACTATTCGCACTTTTTAAAAACTATTCCCTTAGTTTTGTACATTTATATAAAAATGTCGTCACCGCAATTATATACCTGTAATATTCAACGGACAAAATCACATAGAACAACTTCAAAAACCTGTCAAAACTGCCGGACAGTGTTCTCCAGTCAGAACAGATTCTATCTAATTAAACAAATGAGGAACAAACAACACAAATTATAATGTATAATAAAGTAGACACAACACAAACAGCTCACGTAATACTGTAAAATACAGTGGACACAACACAAACAGCTCACGTAGTACTGTAAAATACAGTGGACACAACACAAACAGCTCTCGTAGTAGTGTACAATACAGTGGACACAACACAAACAGCTCATGTAGTACTGTAAAATACAGTGGACACAACACAAACAGCTCATGTAGTAGTGTACAATACAGTGGACACAACACAAACAACTCACGTAGTACTGTAAAATACAGTGGACACAACACAAACAGCTCACGTAGTAGTGTACAATACAGTGGACACAACACAAACAGCTCACGTAGTAGTGTACAATACAGTGGACACAAGACAAACAGCTCACGTAGTAGTGTACAATACAGTGGACACAACACAAACAGCTCACGTAGTACTGTAAAATACAGTGGACACAACACAAACAGCTCACGTAGTACTGTAAAATACAGTGGACACAACACAAACAGCTCACGTAGTAGTGTACAATACAGTGGACACAACAAAAACAGCTCACGTAGTACTGTACAATACAGTGGACACAACACAAACAGCTCACGTAGTACTGTACAATACAGTGGACACAACACAAACAGCTCACGTAGTAGTGTACAATACAGTGGACAGAACACAAACAGCTCACGTAGTAGTGTAAAATACAGTGGACAGAACACAAACAGCTCACGTAGTACTGTACACTACAGTGGACACAACACAAACAGCTCACGTAGTAGTGTACAAACAGTGGACACAACACAAACAGCTCACGTAGTAGTGTACAATACAGTGGACACAACACAAACAGCTCACGTAGTACTGTACAATACAGTGGACACAACACAAACAGCTCACGTAGTACTGTAAAATACAGTGGACACAACACAAACAGCTCACGTAGTAGTGTACAATACAGTGGACACAACACAAACAGCTCACGTAGTACTGTACAATACAGTGGACACAACACAAACAGCTCACGTAGTACTGTAAAATACAGTGGACACAACACAAACAGCTCACGTAGTAGTGTACAATACAGTGGACAATACAGTGGACACAACACAAACAGCTCATGTAGTACTGTAAAATACAGTGGACACAACACAAACAGCTCACGTAGTACTGTAAAATACAGTGGACACAACACAAACAGCTCACGTAGTAGTGTACAATACAGTGGACACAACACAAACAGCTCACGTAGTACTGTAAAATACAGTGGACACAACACAAACAGCTCACGTAGTAGTGTACAATACAGTGGACACAACACAAACAGCTCATGTAGTACTGTAAGATACAGTGGACACAACACAAACAGCTCATGTAGTACTGTAAAATACAGTGGACACAACACAAACAGCTCACGTAGTAGTGTAAAATACAGTGCACACAACACAAACAGCTCACGTAGCAGTGTAAAATACAGTGGACACAACACAAACAGCTCATGTAGTACTGTAAGATACAGTGGACACAACACAAACAGCTCACGTAGTAGTGTACAATACAGTGGACACAACACAAACAGCTCACGTAGTACTGTACAATACAGTGGACACAACACAAACAGCTCACGTAGTACTGTAAAATACAGTGGACACAACACAAACAGCTCACGTAGTACTGTACAATACAGTGGACACAACACAAACAGCTCACGTAGTACTGTAAAATACAGTGGACACAACACAAACAGCTCACGTAGTACTGTACAATACAGTGGACACAACACAAACAGATCACGTAGTAGTGTACAATACAGTGGACACAACACAAACAGCTCACGTAGTAGTGTAAAATACAGTGCACACAACACAAACAGCTCACGTAGTAGTGTACAATACAGTGGACACAACACAAACAGCTCACGTAGTAGTGTACAATACAGTGGACACAACACAAACAGCTCACGTAGTACTGTACAATACAGTGGACACAACACAAACAGCTCACGTAGTAGTGTACAATACAGTGGACACAACACAAACAGCTCACGTAGTACTGTACAATACAGTGGACACAACACAAACAGCTCACGTAGTACTGTAAAATACAGTGGACACAACACAAACAGCTCACGTAGTACACAACACAAACAGCTCACGTAGTACTGTAAAATACAGTGGACACAACACAAACAGCTCACGTAGTAGTGTACAATACAGTGGACACAACACAAACAGCTCACGTAGTACTGTAAGATACAGTGGACACAACACAAACAGCTCACGTAGTAGTGTACAATACAGTGGACACAACACAAACAGCTCATGTAGTAGTGTACAATACAGTGGACACAACACAAACAGCTCATGTAGTAGTGTACAATACAGTGGACACAACACAAACAGCTCATGTAGTACTGTAAAATACAGTGGACACAACACAAACAGCTCACGTAGTAGTATAAGATACAGTGGACACAACACAAACAGCTCATGTAGTACTGTAAGATACAGTGGACACAACACAAACAGCTCATGTAGTACTGTAAGATACAGTGGACACAACACAAACAGCTCAAGTAGTAGTGTACAATACAGTGGACACAACACAAACAGCTCATGTAGTACTGTAAAATACAGTGGACACAACACAAACAGCTCATGTAGTACTGTAAAATACAGTGGACACAACACAAACAGCTCATGTAGTACTGTAAAATACAGTGGACACAACACAAACAGCTCACGTAGTACTGTAAAATACAGTGGACACAACACAAACAGCTCACGTAGTACTGTACAATACAGTGGACACAACACAAACAGCTCACGTAGTACTGTAAAATACAGTGGACACAACACAAACAGCTCACGTAGTACTGTAAAATACAGTGGACACAACACAAACAGCTCACGTAGTACACAACACAAACAGCTCACGTAGTACTGTAAAATACAGTGGACACAACACAAACAGCTCACGTAGTAGTGTACAATACAGTGGACACAACACAAACAGCTCACGTAGTACTGTAAAATACAGTGGACACAACACAAACAGCTCACGTAGTACTGTAAAATACAGTGGACACAACACAAACAGCTCATGTAGTACTGTACAATACAGTGGACACAACACAAACAGCTCACGTAGTACTGTAAAATACAGTGGACACAACACAAACAGCTCACGTAGTACTGTACAATACAGTGGACACAACACAAACAGCTCACGTATTACTGTAAAATACAGTGGACACAACACAAACAGCTAACGTAGTAGTGTAAAATACAGTGCACACAACACAAACAGCTCACGTAGTACTGTACAATACAGTGGACACAACA
Organism: Mya arenaria; assembly: GCF_026914265.1. Classification (NCBI taxonomy): domain Eukaryota; kingdom Metazoa; phylum Mollusca; class Bivalvia; order Myida; family Myidae; genus Mya; species Mya arenaria. Next base: position 92,325,617 of record NC_069124.1, read on the forward strand.
CAAACAGCTCACGTAGTAGTGTACAATACAGTGGACACAACACAAACAGCTCACGTAGTAGTGTACAATATAGTGCACACAACACAAACAGCTCACGTAGTACTGTACAATACAGTGCACACAACACAAACAGCTCACGTAGTACTGTAAAATACAGTGGACACAACACAAACAGCTCACGTAGTACTGTACAATACAGTGGACACAACACAAACAGCTCACGTAGTACTGTACAATACAGTGGACACAACACAAACAGCTCACGTAGTACTGTACAATACAGTGCACACAACACAAACAGCTCACGTAGTACTGTACAATACAGTGGACACAACACAAACAGCTCACGTAGTAGTGTACAATACAGTGGACACAACACAAACAGCTCACGTAGTAGTGTAAAATACAGTGGACACAACACAAACAGCTCACGTAGTACTGTACAATACAGTGCACACAACACAAACAGCTCACGTAGTACTGTAAAATACAGTGGACACAACACAAACAGCTCACGTAGTAGTGTACAATACAGTGGACACAACACAAACAGCTCACGTAGTAGTGTACAATACAGTGGACACAACACAAACAGCTCACGTAGTAGTGTAAAATACAGTGGACACAACACAAACAGCTCATGTAGTAGTGTACAATACAGTGGACACAACACAAACAGCTCACGTAGTACTGTAAAATACAGTGGACACAACACAAACAGCTCACGTAGTAGTATAAGATACAGTGGACACAACACAAACAGCTCATGTAGTACTGTAAGATACAGTGGACACAACACAAACAGCTCATGTAGTACTGTAAGATACAGTGGACACAACACAAACAGCTCAAGTAGTAGTGTACAATACAGTGGACACAACACAAACAGCTCATGTAGTACTGTAAAATACAGTGGACACAACACAAACAGCTCATGTAGTACTGTAAAATACAGTGGACACAACACAAACAGCTCATGTAGTACTGTAAAATACAGTGGACACAACACAAACAGCTCACGTAGTACTGTAAAATACAGTGGACACAACACAAACAGCTCACGTAGTACTGTACAATACAGTGGACACAACACAAACAGCTCACGTAGTACTGTACAATACAGTGGACACAACACAAACAGCTCACGTAGTACTGTAAAATACAGTGGACACAACACAAACAGCTCACGTAGTACACAACACAAACAGCTCACGTAGTACTGTAAAATACAGTGGACACAACACAAACAGCTCACGTAGTAGTGTACAATACAGTGGACACAACACAAACAGCTCACGTAGTACTGTAAAATACAGTGGACACAACACAAACAGCTCACGTAGTACTGTAAAATACAGTGGACACAACACAAACAGCTCATGTAGTACTGTAAAATACAGTGGACACAACACAAACAGCTCACGTAGTACTGTAAAATACAGTGGACACAACACAAACAGCTCACGTAGTACTGTACAATACAGTGGACACAACACAAACAGCTCACGTAGTACTGTAAAATACAGTGGACACAACACAAACAGCTAACGTAGTAGTGTAAAATACAGTGCACACAACACAAACAGCTCACGTAGTACTGTACAATACAGTGGACACAACACAAACAGCTCACGTAGTAGTGTACAATACAGTGGACACAACACAAACAGCTCACGTAGTAGTGTACAATATAGTGCACACAACACAAACAGCTCACGTAGTACTGTACAATACAGTGCACACAACACAAACAGCTCACGTAGTACTGTAAAATACAGTGGACACAACACAAACAGCTCACGTAGTAGTGTACAATACAGTGGACACAACACAAACAGCTCACGTAGTACTGTACAATACAGTGGACACAACACAAACAGCTCACGTAGTACTGTACAATACAGTGCACACAACACAAACAGCTCACGTAGTACTGTACAATACAGTGGACACAACACAAACAGCTCACGTAGTAGTGTACAATACAGTGGACACAACACAAACAGCTCACGTAGTAGTGTAAAATACAGTGGACACAACACAAACAGCTCACGTAGTACTGTACAATACAGTGCACACAACACAAACAGCTCACGTAGTACTGTAAAATACAGTGGACACAACACAAACAGCTCACGTAGTAGTGTACAATACAGTGGACACAACACAAACAGCTCACGTAGTAGTGTACAATACAGTGGACACAACACAAACAGCTCACGTAGTAGTGTAAAATACAGTGGACACAACACAAACAGCTCACGTAGTACTGTACAATACAGTGCACACAACACAAACAGCTCACGTAGTACTGTAAAATACAGTGGACACAACACAAACAGCTCACGTAGTAGTGTACAATACAGTGGACACAACACAAACAGCTCACGTAGTAGTGTACAATACAGTGGACACAACACAAACAGCTCACGAAGTACTGTAAAATACAGTGGACACAACACAAACAGCTCACGTAGTACACAACACAAACAGCTCACGTAGTACTGTACAATACAGTGGACACAACACAAACAGCTCACGTAGTACTGTACAATACAGTGGACACAACACAAACAGCTCACGTAGTACACAACACAAACAGCTCACGTAGTACTGTACAATACAGTGGACACAACACAAACAGCTCACGTAGTACTGTACAATACAGTGGACACAACACAAACAGCTCACGTAGTACTGTACAATACAGTGGACACAACACAAACAGCTCACGTAGTACTGTACAATACAGTGGACACAACACAAACAGCTCACGTAGTACACAACACAAACAGCTCACGTAGTACACAACACAAACAGCTCACGTAGTACTGTACAATACAGTGGACACAACACAAACAGCTCACGTAGTACACAACACAAACAGCTCACGTAGTACACAACACAAACAGCTCACGTAGTACTGTACAATACAGTGGACACAACACAAACAGCTCACGTAGTAGTGTACAATACAGTGGACACAACACAAACAGCTCACGTAGTACTGTACAATACAGTGGACACAACACAAACAGCTCACGTAGTAGTGTACAATACAGTGGACACAACACAAACAGCTCACGTAGTACTGTACAATACAGTGGACACAACACAAACAGCTCACTTAGTACTGTAAAATACAAAGGACACAACACAAACAGCTCACGTAGTACACAACACAAACAGCTCACGTAGTACTGTAAAATACAGTGGACACAACACAAACAGCTCACGTAGTAGTGTACAATACAGTGGACACAAGACAAACAGCTCACGTAGTACTGTAAGATACAGTGGACACAAGACAAACAGCTCACGTAGTACTGTAAGATACAGTGGACACAACACAAACAGCTCATGTAGTAGTGTACAATACAGTGGACACAACACAAACAGCTCATGTAGTAGTGTACAATACAGTGGACACAACACAAACAGCTCATGTAGTAGTGTACAATACAGTGGACACAACACAAACAGCTCATGTAGTACTGTAAAATACAGTGGACACAACACAAACAGCTCACGTAGTAGTATAAGATACAGTGGACACAACACAAACAGCTCATGTAGTACTGTAAGATACAGTGGACACAACACAAACAGCTCATGTAGTACTGTAAGATACAGTGGACACAACACAAACAGCTCAAGTAGTAGTGTACAATACAGTGGACACAACACAAACAGCTCATGTAGTACTGTAAAATACAGTGGACACAACACAAACAGCTCATGTAGTACTGTAAAATACAGTGGACACAACACAAACAGCTCATGTAGTACTGTAAAATACAGTGGACACAACACAAACAGCTCACGTAGTACTGTAAAATACAGTGGACACAACACAAACAGCTCACGTAGTACTGTAAAATACAGTGGACACAACACAAACAGCTCACGTAGTACTGTAAAATACAGTGGACACAACACGAACAGCTCACGTAGTACTGTAAAATACAGTGGACACAACACAAACAGCTCACGTAGTACTGTTAAATACAGTGGACACAACACAAACAGCTCACGTAGTACTGTGAAATACAGTGGACACAACACAAACAGCTCACGTAGTACTGTAAAATACAGTGGACACAACACAAACAGCTCACGTAGTAGTGTACAATACAGTGGACACAACACAAACAGCTCACGTAGTACTGTAAAATACAGTGGACACAACACAAACAGCTCACGTAGTAGTGTACAATACAGTGGACACAACACAAACAGCTCACGTAGTACTGTAAAATACAGTGGACACAACACAAACAGCTCACGTAGTACTGTAAAATACAGTGGACACAACACAAACAGCTCACGTAGTACTGTAAAATACAGTGGACACAACACAAACAGCTCACGTAGTACTGTAAAATACAGTGGACACAACACAAACAGCTCACGTAGTACTGTAAAATACAGTGGACACAACACAAACAGCTCACGTAGTACTGTAAAATACAGTGGACACAACACAAACAGCTCACGTAGTACTGTAAAATACAGTGGACACAACACAAACAGCTCACGTAGTACTGTAAAATACAGTGGACACAACACAAACAGCTCACGTAGTACTGTAAAATACAGTGGACACAACACAAACAGCTCACGTAGTACTGTAAAATACAGTGGACACAACACAAACAGCTCACGTAGTACTGTAAAATACAGTGGACACAACACAAACAGCTCACGTAGTACTGTAAAATACAGTGGACACAACACAAACAGCTCACGTAGTACTGTAAAATACAGTGGACACAACACAAACAGCTCACGTAGTACTGTAAAATACAGTGGACACAACACAAACAGCTCACGTAGTACTGTAAAATACAGTGGACACAACACAAACAGCTCACGTAGTACTGTAAAATACAGTGGACACAACACAAACAGCTCACGTAGTAGTGTACAATACAGTGGACACAACACAAACAGCTCATGTAGTACTGTACAATACAGTGGACACAACACAAACAGCTCACGTAGTACTGTACAATACAGTGGACACAACACAAACAGCTCACGTAGACACAACACAAACAGCTCATGTAGTACTGTAAGATACAGTGGACACAACACAAACAGCTCACGTAGTACTGTAAGATACAGTGGACACAACACAAACAGCTCATGTAGTACTGTAAGATACAGTGGACACAACACAAACAGCTCATGTAGTACTGTAAGATACAGTGGACACAACACAAACAGCTCACGTAGTACTGTACAATACAGTGGACACAACACAAACAGCTCACGTAGTACTGTAAGATACAGTGGACACAACACAAACAGCTCACGTAGTAGTGTACAATACAGTGGACACAACACAAACAGCTCACGTAGTACTGTAAAATACAGTGGACACAACACAAACAGCTCACGTAGTACTGTAAAATACAGTGGACACAACACAAACAGCTCACGTAGTACTGTAAAATACAGTGGACACAACACAAACAGCTCACGTAGTACTGTAAAATACAGTGGACACAACACAAACAGCTCACGTAGTACTGTAAAATACAGTGGACACAACACAAACAGCTCACGTAGTACTGTAAAATACAGTGGACACAACACAAACAGCTCACGTAGTACTGTAAAATACAGTGGACACAACACAAACAGCTCACGTAGTACTGTAAAATACAGTGGACACAACACAAACAGCTCACGTAGTACTGTAAAATACAGTGGACACAACACAAACAGCTCACGTAGTACTGTAAAATACAGTGGACACAACACAAACAGCTCACGTAGTTCTGTACAATACAGTGGACACAACACAAACAGCTCACGTAGTACTGTACAATACAGTGGACACAACACAAACAGCTCACGTAGTACTGTAAAATACAGTGGACACAACACAAACAGCTCACGTAGTAGTGTACAATACAGTGGACACAACACAAACAGCTCACGTAGTAGTGTACAATACAGTGGACACAACACAAACAGCTCACGTAGTACTGTAAAATACAGTGGACACAACACAAACAGCTCATGTAGTAGTGTACAATACAGTGGACACAACACAAACAGCTCATGTAGTACTGTAAAATACAGTGGACACAACACAAACAGCCCACGTAGTACTGTAAAATACAGTGGACACAACACAAACAGCTCACGGAGTACTGTAAAATACAGTGGACACAACACAAACAGCTCATGGAGTACTGTAAAATACAGTGGACACAACACAAACAGCCCACGTAGTACTGTAAAATACAGTGGACACAACACAAACAGCTCACGTAGTACTGTAAAATACAGTGGACACAACACAAACAGCTCACGTAGTACTGTACAATACAGTGGACACAACACAAACAGCTCACGTAGTACTGTAAAATACAGTGGACACAACACAAACAGCTCACGTAGTACTGTAAAATACAGTGGACACAACACAAACAGCTCACGTAGTACTGTAAAATACAGTGGACACAACACAAACAGCTCATGTAGTACTGTAAAATACAGTGGACACAACACAAACAGCTCATGTAGTACTGTAAAATACAGTGGACACAACACAAACAGCTCATGTAGTACTGTAAAATACAGTGGACACAACACAAACAGCTCACGTAGTACTGTAAAATACAGTGGACACAACACAAACAGCTCACGTAGTACTGTAAAATACAGTGGACACAACACAAACAGCTCACGTAGTACTGTAAAATACAGTGGACACAACACAAACAGCTCACGTAGTAGTGTACAATACAGTGGACACAACACAAACAGCTCACGTAGTACTGTAAAATACAGTGGACACAACACAAACAGCTCACGTAGTACTGTAAAATACAGTGGACACAACACAAACAGCTCACGTAGTAGTGTACAATACAGTGGACACAACACAAACAGCTCATGTAGTACTGTACAATACAGTGGACACAACACAAACAGCTCACGTAGTAGTGTACAATACAGTGGACACAACACAAACAGCTCATGTAGTACTGTACAATACAGTGGACACAACACAAACAGCTCACGTAGTACTGTACAATACAGTGGACACAACACAAACAGCTCACGTAGTACTGTACAATACAGTGGACACAACACAAACAGCTCACGTAGTACTGTAAGATACAGTGGACACAACACAAACAGCTCACGTAGTACTGTACAATACAGTGGACACAACACAAACAGCTCATGTAGTACTGTAAGATACAGTGCACACAACACAAACAGCTCACGTAGTACTGTACAATACAGTGGACACAACACAAACAGCTCACGTAGTACTGTACAATACAGTGGACACAACACAAACAGCTCACGTAGTATTGTAAGATACAGTGGACACAACACAAACAGCTCACGTAGTACTGTACAATACAGTGGACACAACACAAACAGCTCACGTAGTACTGTAAAATACAGTGGACACAACACAAACAGCTCACGTAGTACTGTAAAATACAGTGGACACAACACAAACAGCTCAAGTAGTAGTGTACAATACAGTGGACACAACACAAACAGCTCAAGTACTACTGTAAGATACAGTGGACACAACACAAACAGCTCACGTAGAGTGTACAATACAGTGTGGACACAACAAAAACAGCTCACGTAGTAATTACAGTGGACACAACACAAACAGCTCACAGTAAAATACAGTGGAAACGTAAAAAACAGCTCACGTAGTAATGTACAATACAGTGGACACGACATAAACAGCTCATGTAGTAATGTACAATACAGTGGACATGACATAAACAGCTCACGTAGTAATGTACAATACAGCAATATAGTGGACACAGCAAAAACAGCTCACGTAGTAATGTACAATATAGTGGACACAACACAAACAGCTCACGTAGTAATGTACAATATAGTGGACACAACAAAAACAGCTCACGTAGTAATGTACAATATAGTGGACACAACAAAAACAGCTCACGTAGTAATGTACAATATAGTGGACACGACACAAACAGCTCCCGTAATAGTGTAGTTTGACACAGATATGTTATGACCGTACACAAGAAGTTTGACACATATGTGTTATGACCGTACACAAGTAGTATGACACAGATGTGTTATGACCATAAACAAGTAGTATGATGCAGTTCTGTTATAACCGTAAACAAGTAGTATGATACAGATGTGTTATGACCGTACACATGAAGTTTGACACAGATGTGTTATGACCGTAAACAAGTAGTATGATACAGATGTGTTATGACCGTACACAAGAAGTTTGACACAGATGTGTTATGACCGTAAACAAGTAGTATGATACAGATGTGTTATGACCGTACACAAGAAGTTTGACACAGATGTGTTATGACCGTAAACAAGTAGTATGATACAGATGTGTTATGACCGTAAACAAGGAGTATGATACAGATGTGTTATGACCGTAAACAAGTAGTATAATACAGATGTGTTATGACCGCAAACAAGTAGTATCATACAGATGTGTTATGACCGTACACAAGAAGTTTGACACAGATGTGTTTTGACCGTAAACAAGTAGTATGATACAGATGTGTTATGACCGTAAACAAGAAGTTTGACACAGATGTGTTAAGACCGTAAACAAGTAGTATGATACAGATGTGTTATGACCGTACACAAGTAGTATGATACAGATGTGTTATGACCGTAAACAAGTAGTATGATACAGATGTGTTATGACCGTACACAAGTAGTATGATACAGATGTGTTAAGACCGTAAACAAGTAGTATGATACAGATGTGTTATGACCGTAAACAAGTAGTATGATACAGATGTGTTAAGACCGTAAACAAGTAGTATGATACAGATGTGTTATGACCGTAAACAAGTAGTATGATACAGATGTGTTAAGACCGTAAACAAGTAGTATGATACAGATGTGTTAAGACCGTACACAAGTAGTATGATACAGATGTGTTAAGACCGTACACAAGTAGTATGATACAGATGTGTTATGACCGTAAACAAGTAGTATGATACAGATGTGTTAAGACCGTACACAAGTAGTATGATACAGATGTGTTATGACCGTAAACAAGTAGTATGATACAGATGTGTTATGACCGTACACAAGAAGTTTGACACAGATGTGTTATGACCGTAAACAAGTAGTATGATACAGATGTGTTATGACCGTACACAAGAAGTTTGACACAGATGTGTTATGACCGTAAACAAGTAGTATGATACAGATGTGTTATGACCGTAAACAAGGAGTATGATACAGATGTGTTATGACCGTAAACAAGTAGTATAATACAGATGTGTTATGACCGCAAACAAGTAGTATCATACAGATGTGTTATGACCGTACACAAGAAGTTTGACACAGATGTGTTTTGACCGTAAACAAGTAGTATGATACAGATGTGTTATGACCGTAAACAAGAAGTTTGACACAGATGTGTTAAGACCGTAAACAAGTAGTATGATACAGATGTGTTATGACCGTACACAAGTAGTATGATACAGATGTGTTATGACCGTAAACAAGTAGTATGATACAGATGTGTTAAGACCGTAAACAAGTAGTATGATACAGATGTGTTAAGACCGTACACAAGTAGTATGATACAGATGTGTTAAGACCGTACACAAGTAGTATGATACAGATGTGTTATGACCGTAAACAAGTAGTATGATACAGATGTGTTAAGACCGTACACAAGTAGTATGATACAGATGTGTTATGACCGTAAACAAGTAGTATGATACAGATGTGTTAAGACCGTAAACAAGTAATATGATACAGATGTGTTATGACCGTAAACAAGTAGTATGATACAGATGTGTTATGACCGTACACAAGTAGTATGATACAGATGTGTTATGACCGTAAACAAGTAGTATAATACAGATGTGTTATGACCGTACACAAGTAGTATGATACAGATGTGTTATGACCGTACACAAGTAGTATGATACAGATGTGTTATGACCGTAAACAAGTAGTATGATACAGATGTGTTAAGACCGTAAACAAGTAGTATGATACAGATGTGTTATGACCGTAAACAAGTAGTATGATACAGATGTGTTATGACCGTACACAAGTAGTATGATACAGATGTGTTATGACCGTAAACAAGTAGTATAATACAGATGTGTTATGACCGTACACAAGTAGTATGATACAGATGTGTTATGACCGTAAACAAGTAGTATGATACAGATGTGTTATGACCGTACACAAGAAGTTTGACACAGATGTGTTATGACCGTAAACAAGTAGTATGATACAGATGTGTTATGACCGTACACAAGTAGTATGATACAGATGTGTTATGACCGTACACAAGTAGTATAATACAGATGTGTTATGACCGTACACAAGTAGTATGATACAGATGTGTTATGACCGTAAACAAGTAGTATGATACAGATGTGTTATGACCGTAAACAAGAAGTTTGACACAGATGTGTTATGACCGTAAACAAGTAGTATGATACAGATGTGTTATGACCGTACACAAGAAGTTTGACACAGATGTGTTATGACCGTAAACAAGTAGTATGATACAGATGTGTTATGACCGTACACAAGAAGTTTGACACAGATGTGTTATGACCGTAAACAAGTAGTATGATACAGATGTGTTATGACCGTAAACAAGTAGTATGATACAGATGTGTTATGACCGTACACAAGTAGTATGATACAGATGTGTTATGACCGCAAACAAGTAGTTTGACACAGATGTGTTATGACCGTAAACAAGTAGTATGATACAGATGTGTTATGACCGTACACAAGTAGTTTGACACAGATGTGTTATGACCGTACACAAGTAGTATGATACAGATGTGTTATGACCGTAAACAAGTAGTATGATACAGATGTGTTATGACCGTAAACAAGTAGTTTGACACAGATGTGTTATGACCGTAAACAAGTAGTATGATACAGATGTGTTAAGACCGTACACAAGTAGTATGATACAGATGTGTTATGACCGTAAACAAGTAGTATGATACAGATGTGTTAAGACCGTACACATGAAGTTTGACACAGATGTGTTAAGACCGTAAACAAGTAGTATGATACAGATGTGTTATGACCGTAAACAAGTAGTATGATACAGATGTGTTATGACCGTAAACAAGTAGTATGATACAGATGTGTTATGACCGTACACAAGTAGTTTGATTCATATCGTTTTAAGACCATACACAAGAAGTTTGAAACAGATGTGTTATGACTGTAAACAAGTACATGTTTGTAGTATGATAATACAGATGTGTTATGACCATACACAAGCAGTTTGACACAGATGTGTTATGACAAAAAGTATGACGAAATGTCTGTTTAGGGGATCTCATTGACTGGAAATGTAGGTTATGATCTAAATTTACTTAAATCGTAAGTACTTCTGGTATTGATTGGGGTATTTCGTTAATTCCAGGTAGAGGGGAATGTCTCATGTTGCGGTCTATACAGTTTACATCATTTGGCATCAATTTTTCCTTTTAATACTCTGGTAACGGCTTTACTTATTGATAATTGTGCTACAATTCGCCTGTATTAAAAATAATTTTACAAAGTTTTCAAAAGATAAAGTAAAGACAAGTTTCTGACTTTGTTTTAATGCAAACAGAGAACCTCTGAGCGTCTGGCCTATTGAAACACGGAACCATCATCTCTGTGCTTAAAACTCGTGAGACAAAGGTGTCACTAATGGTCATCGCTCACTGGAGATCCGTTTCCATTCAGGGAGCACGGCGGTAATGCGTTTAGACCGCCCAGTGATTTCTGCAACACGTAGTGCCCTTTGCTTATCACGGAGATGGAAGTCCTATAATCTTGTTATTTCTGACGCCCAACTCCGCGTCCCTGTCTTTACCATTTGCCGCTCCCGGGAACTAATTTAGCAGCAAATTAGGTTAATGAAGAGCTGCACGTTCGCAGTAAAAAGACACTTCGTCTTTTTGTTATTGGTAATCGGAGTAAGAGAGTCGTCATGATTGAAAAACATTGCCAGCATTGGTCTCTTTGTGAAACTTTAAAGTAAATCTAATAGCATTGATGGCCTTTGTAATTCTCAAATTGTACGTAGTCGTGTTGTTATTAAATTTGAGAACCAAATGCAATTTATTTAATAAAGATAATAAGGGAGTTCATACTACTGTTACCATACCACTGTTAATATACTACTTTAATCATACCAGTGTTACCATACCAGTGTTAACAAACCACTGTTACCAGACCACTGTTACTATTCTACTCTAATCATACCACTGTGACCATACCACTGTGACCATACTACTGTGACCATACCACTGTTACCATACCACTGTTACCATACCACTGTTACCATACCACTGTTACCAGACTACTGTGACCATACCACTGTTACCATACCACTGTTACCATACCACTGTGACCATACCACTGTTACCATACCACTGTTTCCATACCACTGTTCCATACCACTGTTACCATACCACTGTTACCATACCACTGTTACCATACCACTGTTTCCATACCACTGTTACCATACCACTGTTACCATACCACTGTTACCATACCACTGTTACCATACCACTGTTCCATACCACTGTTACCATACCACTGTTACCATACCACTGTTACCATACCACTGTTTCCATACCACTGTTTCCATACCACTGTTTCCATACCACTGTTACCATACCACTGTTCCATACCACTGTTACCATACCACTGTTACCATACCACTGTTTCTATACCACTGTTACCATACCACTGTTCCATACCACTGTTACCATACCACTGTTACCATACCACTGTTACCATACCACTGTTTCCATACCACTGTTACCATACCACTGTTTCCATACCACTGTTTCCGTACCACTGTTACCATACCACTGTTACCATACCACTGTTTCCATACCACTGTTTCCATACCACTGTTACCATAGTATTGTTACCATACCACCATACCACTGTTACCATACCAGTGTTACCATACCACTGTTTCCATACCACTGTTACCATAGTATTGTTACCATACCACCATACCACTGTTACCATACCACCATACCACTGTTACCATACCACTGTTACCATACCACTGTTACCATACCACTGTTACTATACCACTGTTTCCATACCACTGTTTCCATACCACTGTTACCATACCACTGTTTCCATACCACTGTTTCCATACCACTGTTTCCATACCACTGTTACCATACCACTGTTACTATACCACTGTTACTATACCACTGTTTCCATACCACTGTTACCATACCACTGTTACCATACCACTGTTTCCATACCACTGTTTCCATACCACTGTTTCCATACCACTGTTACCATAGTATTGTTACCATACCACCATACCACTGTTACCATACCACTGTTACCACACCACCATACCACTGTTACCATACCACTGTTACCATACCACCATACCACTGTTACCATACCACTGTTACCATACCACTGTTACCGTAGTATTGTTAGCATACCACCATACCACTGTTACCATACCACTGTTACCATACCACTGTTTCCATACCACTGTTACCATACCACTGTTACCATACCACTGTTTCCATACCACTGTTACCATACCACTGTTACCATACCACTGTTTCCATACCACTGTTACCATAGTATTGTTACCATACCACCATACCACTGTTACCATACCACCATACCACTGTTACCATACCACTGTTACCATACCACTGTTACCATACCACTGTTACCATACCACTGTTACCGTAGTATTGTTAGCATACCACCATACCACTGTTACCATACCACTGTTACCATACCACTGTTACCATACCACTGTTACCATACCACTGTTTCCATACCACTGTTACCATACCACTGTTACCATACCACTGTTACCATACCACTGTTACCATACCACTGTTACCATACCACTGTTTCCATACCACTGTTACCATACCACTGTTACCATACCACTGTTACCATATCACTGTTACCAGCAGATCCCATATTCTGTAATGGTCAACATTAAAATGGACAGACAACATGCCAACATATACCATATTATGTTATGGTCAACATTAAATAGACAGACAACATGCCAGCAGATCCCATATTCTGTAATGGTCAACATTAAATAGACAGACAACATGCCAGCAGATCCCATATTCTGTAATGGTCAACATTAAATAGACAGACAACATGCCAGCAGATCCCATATTCTGTAATGGTCAACATTAAAATGGACAGACAACATGCCAACATATACCATATTATGTTATTGTCAACATTAAATAGACAGACAACATGCCAGCAGATCCCATATTCTGTAATGGCCATCATTAGAATGGACAGACAACATGACAGCAGATACCATGTTATGTTATGGTCAACATTAAAATGGACAGACAACATTAAAGCAGATCCGATATTATGTTATGGTTAACATTAAAATGGACAGATAACATGCCAGCAGATCCCATACTCTGTAATGGTCAACATTAAAATGGACAGACAACATGACAGCAGATCCCATATTATGTAATGGTCGATTCTGTTTCAGTCATTCATATCTGGCTTCAATACGAAACATTGGCACTGACAGAATAATGATCGCTTCAATCCCCTGCCAATAAATACAGTCGGGAAGACATTTTATAGCCAGCCTGAAGTATTCCATTGATTTATTCTATCAGCTAAATACCAAATACAGCGAGCTTATAAATATTTATAAGGGGAGTTATTGGATTAGAGTGACAGAAGAGCATTGTTGAGCTTTGTTTCGTACAATATTTTAGAAATAGAAAGAGGAGAAATACTTTCAACATTTATACAACTGAATCTACTCAAGTACAATTTTCAATATAGGCGAAAGAAAAACTTCGGTCTGAGAAATAAATCTTATTTCAATTTACTTCATCTTGTATTATTTTTGGCACTTGACATTTTCAGCTCTATAAAATTTATCAGATGCCAGCTCAAACCGTATGCCCTTGCTAATATCAACATTTCTTCTGCACACATTCACTGACAAAGACTCAAATGTTTGTTAAAGAGACGAAAACTAAATCTGTTAACGCCACCCTGTATTTCATCACTCGGATCAATAAACCTGATAACTTAATACGAGAAAACAAACCCTTCCAATGATTTTTGCAGACATCCAATTTCTCCCCTCTTTGTGCAGTGTTTTGTTGCGCTCAACAAAGCAGCTATTTATTTATTGTCTTTTATCTTCACCCGTGTTTCTAGATCAAACAAAGCTCGACTAAACTCGAGTATCAAATTCTTGATTACACTTGGTTCTTGTCTATTTTAGTTATATCGAATATCAATTTAACACCTTTCATGAATGTTACAACAATATCGTGCTGTGTATCTGCCTGATTAAGGTTGAGTAAGGCGAACATGCAGAATATCAATTTAAATGTTTTATATGACAAAGAAATTGCAGAATAGATAATTGTTCTGAGCACAAATAATTTATTTGTAACGGTGTTCCATAATCGTTGTACGAGAAACGTGTCTATGTTTTTGAAACTTGAATGATGACTGAGACCTCGTATCATGTATCAGACTGGTGGTAACGAGTCTTCCATCCCTTTATTCGCTGTGTCTACGGAACTTCAAGGTAATTACCTATAGTTGATTATAAAAGGAATCGCTCGTGTTTTTGCATAAAAAATAGTTTTCCCGGTAATGCATCTAAAAACGCTTGTTTTATTACTATTTTACTCTATGATAACGAAATTGCAAAAAAATACAGTTATAGTATAAACATGAATTTTGGTTTAGACGGTGACCTCACGCCGGTAAATTGAAAAAAAAATAAGAAAGAGGCGCCTATGCCACAAGGCCACCGGGACATTTACAAAAGGACTATTGCAGAAGTGGTAGATATTTTGACCTGTTAAGAATTCATTTATATCATCACGTGATAATGTCAATCAACCAATCATCAAAACAAAGCTGTAATTAAGTGTTTATGAGCGTTGTTAGCGCTAATGAAAATGGTCCTCCAATATCAACATTTGCTGAAGGGTTCCGGCTTTTGTTATCTTTGCCATACGTTTTTTTCGTCCTACAAAAATTGCATTTTTCAAAAACAAGAGCGAGTACCTTTCCTAAATAAATTGTGTATACCTTTCTAGTTTGCAATATAGCTCATTATGGTAATATCGATAGTAAACCTACTGTTTCTAAATCTGGTTTATTGTGAAACATAAGCGATAATATGACTTGATTTGATTATCACAAATGATGCTTAAAAAGTCTCTGACATTGCTCTATTTAATCACGGCGCTCTGGAAACAGTCGTCATTACGACAAAGCTCATTGTTTGTCTAGCATGAAGCACTCGACTTGGTGCCGCTTTCCTGGCCGCTTCTCTATCGACCACTGTTCGCACGCCGCTCGCGTCTTGACAATTCCACGTGGAAATTCGCATCGATTTCACGTCATTTGCTCAGGGATAAATAATTAACTCCGCAAAACAAGTTGAGATTGCGTTAACAGACTGCTCGGAATTGAATGAGCGTTTTGTATGATATGACAGGCCGAGGAAATGAGACGGCGGTCACCTGTGATTCCGGGCACTGTCGCAACATTTACCTCGATCTTGTGACGAATGGTGCATTTGTCCATTAAAATCAGTTATATTATTATTATAAACATATTTTAATTGATTTGATATTATTTATTTGTATAGCTTTATCCAATTCAGCTTCGGCTTGTTTGAAGAAGTACGCTATTTTACATGATATCTTTGTAGATGAAGAATGAGGTGACGCTCCGTCACGATAAGACAGATTACGCTTTCCAAAAAGTCGTAACAGCTTTGAACAAAAATGACACCCACGTTGAAATTTCAGGTAAGTTTGATAGTTATAGGTACATATAACATGCAGTTTTAACTAGAGGAGAGAGAGAGAGAGAGAGAGAGAGAGAGAGAGAGACAGAGAGAGAGAGAGAGAGAGAGAGAGAGAGAGAGGTTAATGAAACGTTTCGTGAATTCGAAAAGCGATACATTTTGCGATACGATTTTGAGCGTTTATGCGACGTCTTCATGGTTTCCAAAACGTCACCATAACGTTGCAAACAAGTTTGGAAATCGTTGTTAATTTATAGTTTGCTTGTCTTCGTAATTTGTGGTGTATGTAATACATTTATTCGTCTGTTTACATGTGATTGGGAAACGTTTTCAATTCCCCAAACGAGTTACGCTTTGCAAACATGACGATAATTCAGGCTCTGCATACGAGTTTAACTACGCTTCCATTACTTCAAAAGCCGTTTCAGAAGACGTTTCAAATAATACTATTTCCATGATCCATTTTCCAAAAAAACATCTAGATAAGACAAAGCAGTTATCAACATTTCAGAGAACGTATGTCATAATTTTGGAAATGCACTGACAACTTAAATAGCAACATTACGAAAGTAATGATGGATGATCTAGTTATATGCATTTGCAAAAATACGCCAGCTCAACGTTCGCGTTTTCTGCGATACGTTACGCTTAACTGGTTTGCGTTTAACGAAGTGGTAAGTGCTATCGCTTCTCACCGAGGCGTCCCTGGGTCGATTCACGGCCTTGTCTTATGTGAGTTTGATAGCCGGACTATAGGTTTTCTCCGTGCACTCCAGTTTTTACCACATGTTTGTTTATTAAACACAGCACGCTTTGATAGTTTCGTTATTTCTTTTTTCAATTTGCACTTAGTCATTTTGCTGAAAAAAAATAGGACTTGTCTATGAGAGCCTAACATGTCGATAATTAACGAATGCATTAGTGTTTTTTCTGTACCTGGATGTACTTTAAAGGCGCCTTTGAACAGAATACCTTTTTTCCAGAAATGAAATGTTTATGCAAAAAATGAGAGTGTGCCTTCCATACTAGGACGTCATCCATTCCTTTCACTCACTCAGAAATTAAAGCTGGATTCCGAACAAGTTTTGTTCAGATTTGTTTGTTATTCTTACATTTTACCAATAATACATAGTATTGCACTCAGTCACAAGGTTTGGTAGCATTTTACGCATGCGTGTATGTGAAATAACTTCAACTGAAGCTGCAAAGCCTCCCTTCTCAACTCAATTCAATATTCTTTTATTATATCACAGTTTACATTTAAGTAAAGGCATGCAAAAACTCAATATTACTACAAGTGGACACAAGTATAAAGAGGTGGATTAATGGCGGCTTCGCAACAGGTTTGGAATTTATCAGTATACAAAACAATTATATTTAGTTAGGGGAATGTAGTTAGTTCAAATAATATTATTGTTTAATAAACAAATTCACTTGTTTGATTTAAGGAACAATATAATCTATACATCAGTGAGATAAAGAAAACAAAACTATTGAACACATATTCTCAATACATCACTCGTCTATTTTTCACGTATTATAACCTCAGTAAATCCTTTGATCATGCATAAACTTTGTTTATCTTGTAAATGTTTTATTGAAATAAATGTGGTTTAAACCGAACTAATATCTTAGTTTATATACCCACCACATAGCATAATGAGACGTCAAAATCTTTTAAAGCATACACAGTCTGCGTTGTTTCTTTGTAATTAAGCCATTGATGTCACTGGATCATGTTAATATTAAAAAATATAGCTTCATTTTTCGAAAGTGTTTTTGTTTCAATTATAAGTCGCGTTAATCTTCAAAGAAGATTTGTTGTCACGTAATGCCTGAATCAATTATCCGTCATCATGAAAATTGTCCATTAAGAAAGATAATGACATTTTAAAAGCTTGCAGAAAGTTCTCTGGAATACAATAAAAAAACTTGTTTCCAATTTGTACCGCAGATCTATTGATCATAATAATGATAGCACTCATGCCTCCGATATCAAACAAGCCGATAAAATCAGCCAATCACCATGCAGAGAAAGAGAATCCTGTGTTTTGATTGGTTGAATACATGCCGTGTTCAATAGACCTAACCCATATGCGAAATCAACTGGAACGGGGCCATTTTTAGGTCATTTGGTATTTGATGTATATAATTACATGACATATTAATTCTATTCAGGCGATATTGGAGTGAATGCGCTTTATTTACGTAGTGGAAAGGTATTTGACACCTTATCAGCTTATATGCTAGCATATAATAGCATCATTTTGATAACGCAGATCGAAGTGCCAAATCTTAAAAAAGAAAGGCGTATAATGCAAGATTTTACAAAGAATAATTTAACGAACATTTAAAGATCAATTTCTTCCCAGGTCTGTTAAAATAGGAACACGACTATTTACATAAATCGTCCCGTTGTTAAAGGGAAGTAATAAATCTACATAGTCAATTCATAACGGCTGGATATGGTTTCCCCTTCATGCGGCTCTGCAATACATCAGATACAGTTGGTGCTGTCATATTGCGAAAACAGGCGCAATACATGTACACATTGATTAAATGACTGCATCCTATTGTCGCCTGTTTGTACCCAAAGTCGCCAACAAAGAAATAATGTCACAGATGATATGTAGTCAAGGCGGGACAATACGAACTACATAGTATAAAATTAATACAAAAAAACGCCAAATAAACGCTAATTATATGGCCGTATGCATCGCACAAGCCCATTGTGAAGTTCTTACTTGTAGCACGAGTTCATATTCAACAAAGAAACCAGTACCTTTACGTATGGTTGTGTAATTGACTTATTTTAAAGCAAAAATGATGGCTCTGCAATGGTTAAGATTTAACTTTAAAATATAAATGGTTCTTAAAAGCATTTACATGGAGGAAATCTAGACTGACAACAATGATCATCTATGGGATCCAGATAACTTCAGGCCCTCGTTCGTGCATTTGTATCGTTAAAGGCCTAGAAATGTATGGCGGGATAATTCCGTGCTTTGCATCCTTTGTTAATTGCACTGGTGTCACCGAGTTGATAGGCAGTCGACTGTAATATCTAACATAGCATGCATTATCGGTCATTTTTTGGGTACCAGGCTCTGCAGTGCAAGTTGAACGCAATCTTTGATATAAACAAAGGCTTTACAACACCATCATCAACTTGTTGTCTGTCTTGTTATCATGTAGTTGATCAAAAGACGCCAAAGGTTTCATTCAATATTGGGAATACAACAAAACAGAAACAAGTAAGCATTACAATTTAATAGTACATAAACATCATTGTATCATATCATTAACAATTTTTTAAGTGAATCTTTGATCCCTAAGTTATACAACACACACTGACAGGTATTCTCTTAGTAACATGTATACTAAAATTATAATGAATTAAAATAAACCATATTTTGTACACATTTTGAAATAACAGGCAGCAATGCTCAATATTCTTTACCACTCCAAACTGACCTCGCTAGAACTAGAGGGACTCATTCTTGTTGAATAGATATCTAAGGTCAGACATCAAAGAATATAATTTCGTATGAAATGAGAATAAGATTTTGTTTCAATATCAGTTTAAATTAGAGCTTAATTGTTAATGATTGATTAAAAATTACAAAAAAATTTGACCGAAAAAAACCCATTAGCGACACTATTGAAAGTTGACTTATTTTTTGGCAAAGATTACAAGATTAAGTTCAAACATGTATATGCCTATTGCTGATTCGTGTTTCTCATACAAGTAAGTAATTTACTCAATTTTAACAAAGTTGCAAAATCGTTGCCGTCATAAAATCAGTGAGTTACTTTAAATACCTCATAAATTCTATAAAATATAGTTACAAGATACATGGATGTCAATGTTTTTAACAAATAAGATGCTTCCACATCAGAATAGATTGAGTCAATTTGCTGGATTGTATCTCGATGAACAACCTTTACATGAGCACAAGACCAGGTACTGAATGATTATAACATTCATGGAAAATATATTGCACATCAGAGCATCAACGGAATCATTATATATCATCTTTAAACTTAAGGAATCAGTGTTCTATAAACACAGATGGATATCAGTTTTCGAGTATCATGAGGTATAAATACTGTACAACTATTAAGTTAGTGAGATAATTGTCCTAATTCGAAATTTTTACCATTTTTAATCTTTTCTACAGACTTACGAAAAGTATGTTGTGGAAATGTCAATATAAATTTATTCATCTTGAAAAAAAATACATTTAATACAAGCAGTTTTGATTTTGCAATAAAAATGTTAAATATTACAGGATGATCTAAAACATTTATTAAAGTAACAATACTTTAAGGCCGTATATGACACACAAGTAAGATAGCACTGAAGTTGTGGAATGATGATAACACTGCCCAATTGGTGAATTGTTCCTGAATTGTCACCACCCGCCTCACGCAATCGCCTTTGCCTCTGGCAAGAACTGTTCCCAATGTTTAATCATCTAAAAGTAAAGAAAACATGTTACATGTATATAAGGCTTCTGTGAATAATAGGTGAGGCTGTCTACTGGTATGTGGTGTCCACCTTTCACCCTACCTTGCATCTGACAACCCTCTTATAATTATAATAATGGACATCAGTATTTGTTTTTGATTGAAGAAATGGAGAGAGAATTATTCTACAAGATTTTAGCTTTGATCAAAATCAAGCTAAAAGAATTAAGTATACACTATAAATAGTTTATTATAAATAAATGTGTTTAGTATCAAATGACATCCAGACAATTTCTATCATAGAAAAGTCTCATTTTCTCAATGTCTTACGAATTAATAGCAGACATTCTCAGCTACTAATGGCCATTTTCAGGGACATGTACATTTCAAGGACATTAACATTTTCAGGGACATGTACACTAATACCGACATTAACATTATTAGAGACATGTACATTATCAGGTACATGTACATTATCAGGGACATGTACATAAGCAGGGACATGTACATTATCATGGACATGTACATTATTAGGGACATGAACATTATCAAAGACATGTACATTATCAAAGACATGTACATTATCAGGGACATGTACATTATCATGGACATGTACATTATTAGGGACATGTACATTATCATGGACATGTACATTATTAGGGACATGTACATTATCAAAGACATGTACATTATTAGGGACATGTACATTATCATGGACATGTACATTATTAGGGACATGTACATTATCAAAGACATGTACATTATCAAAGACATGTACATTATCAGGGACATGTACATTATCATGGACATGTACATTATTAGGGACATGTACATTATCATGGACATGTACATTATTAGGGACATGTACATTATCAGGGACATTTAAATCTAAATATTTCATAAGTAAGCTCAGTGTTTGTACCTGCTGCTGTTTCTCCATGAGCACCTGGAGGTACTGTACGACACTGGTCTTGAAGTCCTGTACTCGGGCCTTGTCAAACCGCGCAATCTCCTTTCTCACCGTTGCAGATATCGTCTCAAAGTCCCGCTGACCCTTCTCCACACGCTGTACCCACTGGATAAAAAACAGCAATTATCGTTTAAAGTTTTATGCACAGTGACTGATCCAGTAATCCATGTTTGAGTACTAAGAGGCACATTTCAAAAACAAATTTCTTTTCTTACATGTATACATATACCAAAAATCTTAATAACATACCAGTCTAAAAATATAATGTATGTGCATATGTTGTTTTTTTTTAGAACTTTTGCAATATGTAGACTTGAAGGAAAACACTCAGAAATGGATACATAAATTGTAAGAAACTTTCACCGAGCGAGATAACAATGTTGTAAATACATGGTGTATGTACTGTAATGACAACAAGATCTTGGGACAGCATGCTCAACTATACGCCACTTTGTCAAATAAATAAATAAAGTCATAGAAATAAGTCAATCAAGGGCCATAAATTGTATTTAGGATAATAAGAAGTTATGTAACCTAATTGTTTGATAACCATGAACAACTGTGTTAAGTATGAAGTCCATTGAATGAATGGTATTTGAGATGAGTTAAAATCCCAAGTTGCTCTAAAACTTTAACCAAACTTTTTAAGTCGATCAATGGCCATAATTTGTTTTTAGGGTTAATTTGGAGTTATGTCCCTTCTTGTGTTATGGCCGTGAACAACTTTGTTACGTTTGAAGTTTATTGAAAGAAAGGTATTTGAGATAGGAGTTAAAATCCCAAGTTGCAATAAAACCAAACTTTTTTAATATTAAATTGTACTTTTGTCGTAACTCTAATTGTATTAAGTTAGATCAATTAATGAACAGTAAAAGCAAAAAAGAACTTATTAAGTTGGCTATATTTTGTAAGTCCCTTTTATCTAATGTCAAATAGTCATTCTCCTTTTAAACAATACGACTTATTTGTCTAAGTATTTCCTATTATAGGAAACTGTATGTAATATATGTCTACTTTGTTTATATATATATATATTTAATTAATTGTTTGTTAAAATGTTATTGTTCTGATCACATGGTTGTAATAACCCATGATCTAAATAAATCTTGAAATCTTGAAATCTTAGTTGATATCTTAGTAGGGCCATAATTTGTATTTCAGATAACATGGATTTATGTTACCTAATTATTATTGCAGTCAACAATTGTGTGAAGAATGAAGTCAATTGAAAGAATGGTATAGAAGTTATTAGTGAAAATGCCAACTTGCCCCAAAATTTGTGTGATGATCGTGAACAACTGTGTATTAAGTGAATGGAATGAAGGATATTGGAGTATTGAGTGAAAATCCCAACCTGCGCTTAAACTTTACAGGACGTCGACACTGGGGCGAGTAGTATAGCCTTTCTTATTCTTCGAAAAGACAAGCTGAAGACCTGTTCAAGTATGGCAAACTTACATCTGTAATTTCCTGGTTGGCTGCTGATATTTTATCGGTCTTGTGGGCAAGCTCCAGTTTGGCTTTCACCTCCCGTTTTTTGGTCAGTGTTGCCTCCGCATCTTTCCAGGTCTTGTAGGTTTTCACTCGCTCGTGCAATACCTCCTACATAGTGAACAGATATTAACAGTAAAGATCTTTATGAAATTGTTCAATTCAATAGAAAGCTAATAGTGATATGTTCATAAAGATAAAAAAAGCTATATTTTCTGTGACAAACATCTGAACCAATACTATTAAGTATTAAAGGAGATGGCAACCTCAACTTAAACAGTTCTTTAAAATGAAAATGTTAACTAACTGAACTCATAAGTGAAAGAATTTTGGAAATCAACGTAGATATGGCATATTTATTACTGTTTTAATATCTCTCTCTCAAAGGAGGCGGCCTAACTTGTACGCATAAATTAAATCTATTTCCATCATTAAGTATATTATCAGTTTTTTCTGAACAAATGTTTTCTTTGTGATGAAAGTATTCCATATTTATATTATCAAACATTTACCTTATGCTTACAAACAAGTTCATTTCGAGTTATAATGGCAACTTAAGAATTCCATGGATATTGATGTGCCCCCAGTTGCGAGCCCCAATCTTTATCAAGCCAATTGTAATACCACTTTTAATTTAAAAGGCGCAAAAAATGACAACTTTATCTGATAATAATACTCCTTAACAATAAGTAAGCCAGCTTTTTTATATTGAAAAAGGGGTATGACTCTGGTGTTAATTGAAAAACTTAACTCACGATCAACCACAATCAAAACATTATGATTAAAAACACTGGCATTAAGTTCAATCATGATCTGGTCATAAATACTTATTAATAAGTGATTATCTGCACAAGATATAAACCTACTATCTATTTGTGTTAAAGGGTCATAACTTTTTGGGATAAGACATTATCCCACAAACACTGTCACCAATTTGCATGAGGATTGGATAATAAATACTTAAGTTTCTGCAAAAGACAAAAACACTTAAAACCCCAATGTGACATGCTCAAAACTTGAGGTAACCCATTCTTAGATGCCATTCTTTTTCGCTTTAGGTTCTGATATGAAAACCTGCGATAAATGAGTTAGTGAATTGGGCTGGTTTAAGTAGGCGTGGAGTCCTTTGGACTTTCTTTTCACTATTAAATGTCGTAAATTTTATTTTCGCTTTATGCAACCTTAGTGTTAAGTGATAAATCTCGTTAATGCTGCCTGTTGGAAATAATATAATTTTTTTGAACATTTCACTATATAATGTCATAAGTTTCAATTTTGACTAAGAGCACATTAGTGATGTTCAAAAAAAGAGAAATATTAACACTTAATCATACCCATCAAACTTCAGGTTAATATTCTTTAGCATATTTTACAAAAAGCACTTGTTCACCGCATGTTTTACTCTTTCCATAATCTATGATTTTGAATGCATGTTTTTATTATTTTGTAAATATTGTAAAAATGTTGTACTCTCCTGATTTGGAGAAAATAAAAGACCTATCAATTAAACCCATGGTGTTACTTAACCGAGACATTATGCCAACATCCCTTATGTTTCAAAAGATTTGAAAAATTATTTCAATTAAAAGTTTAGTTTAACCATCTGTTTATTAGTTGAGGATCAGAACCAATCTGGATTACAGTCTCCTTCAACTGATTACATGAAGCTATAACTGTGGCCAGCTTACCTTGACAGACACGAGGAGGCAGATGTAGTCCTTCAGCAGCTCTGTCATGATGTAGAAGTCCTGCTCCGACTGTTCCTTGTGTAGAGCCTCAATCTTCTCCTCTGTCTCGGCCAGCTGGGACAATGCCCGTGACAATGCCGTGTGCTCCTCAGCAGCACCAAGCATGGCTGCGCTCTTCGCAAATACAGCCGTAGACAGACTCAATTCTACAGACAAATGGTGAACCTTTTTCAAACTTGAGATATCACAGTTGTGATGAATATCAAAGAATATCTTCAGGACACAGATATGTTTAAATGTCAAGGTGTAAATTTAAGAAGTGAGATGCTGACTGACAATCCTGTGAAGTTTCATGAGCGTAGGTGCAATACATTTGTTGCTTTATTCTACACCAGATTTTAAAGACCATTTTCACTTATTCAATAACTCTTGTAAGAAAAAAATTGCAGGGGAACAACAACCCTTGCTAACCAATATATAGTACCTGAAGTTTCACATGTGCGAATACAATTCTTTTGGAGCTACATACAACACCAGATGTTGGTGATGCAATGTAATACAACATATGCAACCCCTGTATAGTCCCCTTTTCATGACCTCACAATACTACTAAAAGACTTATAATTTTCCATATTCACTAAATTTCTTTGAAATTTCAGACAATTTATCAAATAATGTACAAATATGTAAATATATATGAATGGTATGCGTGTCAACTACTTAGTTTAAACTTATTTTATTTTACAACGATTGTGAAACAAGCTATTGCAATTTATATTAATCACTCTCGTTTGCACGATATTGCGCGAGAGTGTAGTCTTGTGTTGTGGGGGAAACCGGAGTACCCGGAGAAAACCCACTTGTCCGGCTTGGTGACCACTAACCAAACTCACATGCGCCCAGGCCGGGAATCGAACCCGGGTCGCCTTGGTGAGAAGCAAGTGCAAAAATCACTGCGCCAACCAGACAACCAACAACTTAATGCAACAGTTCCATGCAAACACTGAGAACAACTTAACAAGTAACTACCATGTAACTACCAGGTACACATCGCATTCCCAGTTGCTGTAGTGACTCAAGATAAGTTAACAATTTCCTTACCCCGGCGGTGACCCACAAGGTTCTCCATGGCCATGTGCAGTTTCTTGAGCTGTGTTTCCAGGTTGTCCACCTGCTGCTGCTTCTCCTCAAACCACTGAAATACATATATACCGGTAAAACCTTGTGTTACAACATAGATACAGTAATGGAGAGACAGGTGGTTTAGAAACGAGAACCAGTACTTATCTTACAGACATGTTTACAGTTAGCTTACACAACATAACTTCTCTCCTTTTATGTCGCCTGTATGCTTCTTATATTTAAGACATGTTTTAGCTGAACCTGTTCAGACTACTGTCAACTACATATTTTATTTTTTTCATCTCCAGTACACAAAAAGTTAAAAATATTCAAATAAAAAATTGTGCAAGAAAATGCAGGTTTCATCTAGATGTGTCATGCAAAAAGGGTTTTCATAAAAATGTTATGTAAAATTAAAAACAAAGAAGCTAGATTGCTGAGTACTTCGGCAACAACTATTACAGGTAAATGCAGAATTGTGCAAATAGAAAATGTTGCCTGTCAGGAGCAGAAATCATTGTCTAACCAAATTGAGTAGCCCATGAAAAATTTACATGCCATAATTATTGAGCACAGTATTTTCATATAAAATTCAATACCATTTAATAACACAGGCTAAAACTAGTAAAATTTATCATGAGAAATTAATGATTGCACCTATTCCAAAGCATAATAGAAAAGTTAAACATGTGAAATATGGTTTTGCTGGGTATTCACACGAACCAAACATTGGATGGTCAAGGAATATAATTGTAGCATAGTCCTGATTGTTTTGCGTTGCCTCCTGAATTTAAGCTAGTTTCGTGTGCCATAACTCTTGAATAAATAATGTGATCTGCTATGGTTTTGATGAGAAATGTTTGAAAATGAAAGGACAGTCAAAGAAAATTTGGTCAAATTTTGACAATTCAAGAGCAATAACTCCAGAGTGAATAGTAAGAACTAGCTATTGATCAAATTTAACTTATCTGAGATATTATGCTTCACACATTGTAACCCATTGTAGTAAAGATAGGATAACAAATGCTCATGTCAGAGAGCCATCTAAATGAATTTAGTCAAATCTTGACAATATAAGGGCCATAACTCCATAGTTAATAATGTGATCTGCCTGTGGATCAAACTTGGTAGAAAAAAATGCCCATAAACAATGTTTGGTAAATGTTGAATAAGTATTGGTCAGGTTGGAGAGTGGAGAACATGAAAATAGTAAAACTTGGACAAATAAACCCATTAAAGGGTCAGAACTCGAGAGTTTATAATGTTATTTGACTGTTGATCCAACTCAGTTAAGCTTTTCAGCCATAAACATCGTAGCAAAGTTGGCTAAAGATTGGATAAGAAAAACTCAAGTAAGAGAGGAGATATACAACAGAAACTAGAGCTTTGCCTGTGAAATGCCAACATGGTTGAGCTTGCCACTGTTTTATAGAAACAACAATGAAACAGTTTTGAGAAAGTTTGTTCAATCAAATATAAAAGTAATCAAGTTAATACGTAAATCCTATTTCTTTATAGACATTGTTTTTTTTACTTAGAATGTAATCGGTGGAAGCTTGATGGCAGTGATATCAAACCAGTCAAAATTCTACAAAATCGGACTACAGGAGACCTTGACCTACAGACAGGTCTTGCATGCGACACGCCATCTCATCATAAAGTAATTTTATCAAGTCAAATAAGACTGCTGACAAAAAATCAGTTCACATTTTTTCATATTTATGTTCCAAAAATTATTTTTTAAGCTAAAACAGTTCTGAGTTTTTAGGCAGTTTTCCGAAGATTTGAGATCTGTTCTATTGCGAGTTATCTTAAATGTCTCAGTTGATGGTAATGACGCCAACATCAGCTGAGTCTGAGACAAAAACTAAAAGAAAATTCAAAACTGTCAATTTGTCAGAGTGCCTTTACCTAATCATCTCTGTATATTAAACAACACAAACTAGCTTTTGCAAAACAAATATTCATTCATCATCCACAAATCATTTGAAGAATCCACCAGACCTAACTATGAGTAATGGTGAAAACTTGAGGCACTCGTGGAAAGGCAACAGGTACATGTGTACTTGGAGAGACATATTTGTTACACTGTTAGTAGCTGAGGCTGTATAAGATATACACCCTCAATGGTTTCAATAGAACTATACAGCAAAAATAATTTTTAACTTTCTCACATGTAATGGGTTTTTTTTTTCAAAGTTGTTCATTTCATCAATTCAAAACTTCATGCTCATTTAGAGACCATTCTAAGTATCTAGTGACATGACAACACATTGACAAAAGCACATTTTTGTTCACAACACTTGCTTCAACACACCTGATAAAAGACAGTTTTTAAAATCGGTAAAACTTGGTAAAAGTAGCTTTTATCCCACAGGTTGTAAACCAGTGTTCATGTTTTGCTTGCAGCTAATTGCTCGTATCAGGTGTGAGTGAAGCGACCCATGCGACACACCCAGGACGAGGCTCCAGTTACCTGCATGTCATAGTCCCACTGTTCACAGTCCCAGGTCGGAAGAGTTGTGCAAAAATATGAGAGAGCATACGCACTGAACCACTGCCGGGCAGCAAACAGACAATACTGTCAGCTTATG
Organism: Mya arenaria; assembly: GCF_026914265.1. Taxonomy (NCBI): domain Eukaryota; kingdom Metazoa; phylum Mollusca; class Bivalvia; order Myida; family Myidae; genus Mya; species Mya arenaria. Next base: position 92,354,789 of record NC_069124.1, read on the forward strand.
TTGTAACACATTTACGGTAGCAAAATAATATTTATGATTTTCACCATTATCTTCAATCATTATTTTCATCATTAAAATTATGTAGTTGAAGTAAGAACAAACTTTTAGTTACAGTTATTATCATGAATGAGTTTAAAGTACCAATGGATTGGTACCTTGACTTTCACAATTCTTCTTAACACATGCAGGTAACAAATCAAAGGTATGACTAAGTTAACATGGGGAAAAAGACAAAACACAAAACAAATAAAAGACAAACAAAAAGTAAATACATGGATTTTCGGACAAACACAAATACAATTTTAAGAAAAAGAAGAGCAAAGACAAACATAAATTACATCAAGAGGGCCAAGATGACCTTATATTGCTCACCTGATTTGACAAAGGGTTCTGAAGTTATTGATCGGCTGACATTCAAGATGCCTCCCATTTATAATATGTCATTTTGATAAAAGGGTCACATAAGGAACATTTCTGTGAAAATATTTTGAAATTGGTTTCTAAAGAGAAGATTTTCAAAAGTTTTTCCTTTTGGCTGCAATGGCAACCATAGTTCTTCATGGACCCACTTTTATTGATGAACCCTGGAAGAGGACCTCCCACGGGTCAATCGTGGAATGTTTGGTTGAAATTGTTCCAGTGTTTAGGGTTTTTAAAAAAAAAAAATATTGACGACGGATGATGGATGACAATGGACAATCACCATATCACAATAGCTCACGCCGATCATTTAGTGCTCAGGTGAGCTTAAAAAAAGTTTTGATAAAAGGGTCACAAATAAAAAAACATTTCTGTGTAAATATTTTAAAAATCGGGCCAATGGTTACTGAAAAGAATACTTTCAAAGATTTCGTTATAGACATATAGTGAAAACTAGCCCTGCCCCTAGCCGCCATGTTTTTATGAATCACAATGGGGTGAAGGAATTGGATATATGGTTGCCTAATGAACATTTCTCTGCAATAATTCTTAAAATCGGGTCAATGGTTGCTGACCAAAAGATTTCTAATGTTTTCCTTACATATAGTGGCCCCACCCCTGGCAACCCCATGTTTTTTATGAATAAACATGGTATAAAGTAATTTGACAGTGGTCACCTTTGGCTCATTTCTGTGAAATCATTTTGAAATCAGACTAATAGTTTCAGAAGAAAATATTGAAAAGTTTTCCATATAGACATTAACATGTTATGAAAAGTAGCCCACCCCCTGGTGGCCATGTCTTTTTTACGAATCAACATGGGAACATTTCTGTGATTTTGGGCACATTGTTTCTGAGGAAAAGATTTCCAGAGTTTTCTATAAGGTCAAATAAAATAATATGTATGGTTCATGTGACATGCCTGAAAAAATAAGGTTGGTAAATTGTTTTTGTCTTCTGGCTGTAGATGTTGAATTCTAAACACTGCTTATATACCTTATGGCTTTTACTTGCGCTCTGTAGCAAGCTATTAAACATGATTTGTAATATTGCTGCAGGGTGAGTGATTTTTGCACTATTTCCCACATATCGACATAATAAAGCCATTAATACGTTGACAACAATGCTTTAAAAGATGACGTTATGCTTTTAAGTTGAGAAACAACTCTTGAAATGTCCAATTTGGGAATTTGATCCCATTTCCTTTGGAAGTTTGCAGATGGAGACCTTTTGATGAAACTACAGCTAAAAGCCATCATGAAGGCTGCCATATTGTTGTTTTCTTCAGTCAGGGATGTGATTAACCTGGCAGCTGGAGGGCTGAAACATTTTCGGCCATGGGATTAAGGGGCGCTCTTTGGATCAAAAGTGCACTACTGTAGAAGACAAAAATGGCTTTTTAGCAGCTCTTTTGAGGGCTCTCCTGACTTTTAATTTGAAGCAAACTGGAATATTCACTTAAGCAACCAAACTTTTTTTTTCAGTTTTTTTTTTTTTTGAGGGGGGGGGGGGGGGGGGGGGGGGGTGTCTCTGGGGCCATTAGATCCACGGACAAATCACATCCCTGTCAGTTCAACGAGAAAATACGAACTTCTCTGGTAGATTTGTTATTACTGTTTTTGTACCACCCAAATTCATACCCGTAACTGGTATCTATTCAGTACTGAAAATTATTTCAGCATTACAAAAAAAGAGTCGGCAGTTAAATTTAGGGTCCGTTGGGTCTCCGTAACCATACATATAATTTTGTTTGGTCTTATAAAGGAATGTGGTGAAAAATAGCACGGTTCTTGACGAAACTTGACAATCACCCTATCACAATAGCTCACTCTGAGAACAGGTTAGCTTAAAGGAGGACAGGTTTAAACAAAACCAGGGACTGAGCTTCTCCAAGGTGAAACAAGGATATGTACCTCATCTGACTCATCCATCTTGAAGGTGATTTTCTCCACAGAGTCGCCAATCTTGTTGAGGAGGCGTTTCACCCCAGCTCCGCTCAGAGCGGAGGTGTTGGTAGCCTTAGGCAGCTCCCCGTCTCGTTCCAGGAAGTCACGGAAGTCAGGGTCCATCCTCAGCAGAGAGTGACTTGCTGTTCGGTTCAAATACCTGCATATACAGCGATCAAACTTACAATGTTCTCATCATAACATGCTAAAAAAAATAAGTGCAACAGAGCAAACCCCAACACATGTCTGTGTCAGTCATAAGAGGGGCAAAATTTAACAAAGTCCAAGTTTCAGCAATTGCTATTAATAACCCTAATGCTTATGGGTTGTTTCTGAATCAAACAAGGGACATTATTTGACAATTATCAAAGTCATGGGTACCAAGCTTCAATCAAATAACTTAATAAACAGTTTTTGATATATATTTTGATATATGACAAACGTTAAAGTTTATGCATGATGATGCTGACAACATGGAAACCCAGGCTATATGACAATTCCTCAATTTATTTTTCAAAAAATAAACCTTCGAATAATTTCTTTACTAACACGTAAACATGCATTACGATTATTAAAAAAAAAAATGAAACTGGATATCACAGTTAATAATAGGGTTAAAAAAAATTTAAGTTAATGTTTTTGATGGTTTAACCACGTAAAATATTTGGATAGACAAACTATGATAGGGTGATTATGGGTCACCATCAAAATGACTAATATACAAGATATTCTGTGTGTCAGAGCTAATCCTAACAATAAAAACAACATGCTTATGTAAACCAAGAAATCAAACAATCAAAACAAACTGAGAAATAATATAATAGGTTATTAGTAGACTGCACCTTTCCAATGCTGCCCTTCTACGTTCTAGAAAATCTGCTGAACCAGCCTCCTCTTTTGACATCTTAACTTTTGTCATGCCTGGAACAATGAAGAAGTTAGTAAGCAAATAACTGGGCAACTAGGCTAAAAGAACGTGAATACAACCTTTCCAACGAGGCTCGTCGTCTTTCAAGAAACTTCTGAGATCCGGAATCTGATATCAGAACTTTTGTCATTCCTGTAACAGTGGTCATTTACAAAATAAAGCAACAGCTAATGCAGAAACGGTAAATAACATCAAGCAAGTAGCAATATATCATCCAAAATGTATTGCAAATAGGCATTTATGATGCGAAAGCATTTATATTTAAAGGTCAATGAAATAAAGGAACATTATTATTATTTTTCAAAATCTGTCGGGTGAAAGTGATCTATAGTGTACGAAATTGGCACAAACCCAGCAAATGTTACAAGAATCTCTATTTTAAGACTGAGATGTGACCAAAAAAAAAAGCTTGATGGGTTAGGGTTAACATAGGTAAACACTAGTTAAAAATCCTTCTGGCTTGTATAAAGCCTATTTAACAAGCCAAACATGCTTGTTAACATTTTGTAAACAAAACTAGCAGTTCCATAATAAAAATGGAATTTATCATCCCTTGCTTGACCTGTGCATTTGAAACGAAAGAAGCATGATCAGCGCAATTCTTCATTTTCATTGAGTGATAAATTTAACACTAGTGTTGCATACTATCAAAAGTATTCATTATCGTTGTCTGTCTGGTCGGTTCTAAGGCACTCTGATTGGTCAATGAATCGTGGCAATATTACAATTGTCCATACTGGTTCCCCTTATATTTTGTGTTGATTCATTCATATGATGTGGGTACCAGTGACATTGTTGTTTTTGAAATGTCCTTGGTAAGGCTGAGTTCTTTCCCTGGTTCTAAACGAGGGAAATAGGTGTCAAAGCCCTCAAAAGTGACGATTAAGATGGAATGCTTTTTATGTACTCGTGTGAATAAAATGATGTAAAATCCTGTTTCTAATATATGACTAGGGAGATAACAGTGTTTGACAGAATTTGTGGGCTTGTTCCATGAAATCTGAATTTCGTACACTGGGTTTAGTGGTAAAGTTCTCTGCATCTCACCCAAGATATTGTGGGTTCAATCCCCACGAGGGTAAGGGTAAGAGTGGTCAAGTGGTTTAGGTGACCGCCTCTCAACCATGTGGTTGATCTAGTGGTAACCGTATAGATCCCAGGATTTCACCCAAGAGGTAATGGGTTTGATCCTCACCAGGGATGCTTTATCATGACCTCTTAAAATTGACACCAGTACTGGTTTCTTCTCAGGAAAGAACTCGAGCATGATTCCATAAGCTGTGAGATTTCATCAAATAAATGAGTATTAACCTACCAACAAGACTCTTTTCTGGAGCTGGGGGTACGATGCGACCATAGTGGGCATGTTTCTCCCGCAACTTCTCGTACAGACCGAGGAAATCACTGAATCGCCGAACAACAATCAGCTCCGATTTACGGAATGCAGGAATGGTAGTCTACAATCAGATTTACATCAACACTGATAATTTTGTTTACTATATCAGATATATCAATATTTAATACTTTTAACATTTAACATTTAATACTTTGAGTGCCAAAACAAATCTTGTCCAATTCTTTGACAGGATTAGTACATCCAATAGTACTTCCTATTTCTTGTAAAATGTGTACTGTAAATATTTTCAAATTACATAACTATCATTTGATATTGATAAATGTTGGCTTAAATACAAAGTTTTAACAAATCCTGTGAACACATACAAAACCACTTACATTTGTGATAACTTTGTAGACAACATAGGCACCCATGCCATCTCCAACCTTGTGTGGTTCCACAACCTTGATGTCTATTGTGTAGGGATCTTCCTCTATCTGTGGTAGAACGTGGCATGAGATGTAAAAGCATAATCACTTTGCAAAATGGCTTGTTATTAAATATTTTATCAAAATGTTACTTATGTATGAACTTTATAAGGTAGGAGCAGGGTTAACTGAATGAACAGTATGATCTAAATAAACACCATTACATATAGAAGTTCTTTCATTTGAAGTTTTCATAAACCATTACCTTATCTTCATCTTTTGAGCCTTTTGAAACGGTACGGGAGACACGTACAGGAGCGGTGGCGGAGGTCGTGGTCTCACTGATGTCCAGTTTTGGACGCTCCTCAGCTGCAGATATAGGCCGGATCTTGGGAACCTCCTCTGTGTCCTCCTCATCGTGCAGGTCTACAACTGCTGGTGTCTCCTGTTTGGCTGGCTCACTAGGTGTATCAGCTTCTGCTTCAGGTGAATCATCATTGTCAGAGTCCAACTTCACTTCTGTACCTCCCCCTTATTAATAAACATTTATAAGTATTGTAAAGCAGAAGAAGAAGTGTTTCAGTTTTGATAACAAAAATGTACTGTAGCCCTGCATTTATGTAGTTGGCCATGCAATGGTAAGACTTATTTACTTATGACTCATTGAAGTATTAAAAACTCTTAAGCCTTTCATTAGGGATAAGACAAAGCTGGTCCTTAGTGTTCTCTGGATTTCACAAAGACAAACTTGTTGTTTTACTGTTCAATAAGCCATAAAATGGTATATATAGTACAAACTGAAGAGAGGTTTACCTGCGAATAAATCCTCGTCATCTTTGTCACTGTCTATACTGATATCAACTGGAATGCGAGTCTTCTCTTCAGGTTTTGATTTCTCGGCCTCTGTCTCACCGACTGGGTGTGAATCTGGTAGTGTCTCTAGTTTCTGTGTCATTAATAATACACATAATGATCATCAATAATAATATTGAATAGATCTGAAAATCTCAGCAACTGGTACACTGAATCATGGACAAATAAACCATTTATAAACCATTGATTGGGTACAATAACATCCTTCTATGTCTATATATATAGGGCTAAAAGTTTGAAACTTCAATTGGTCGGGGCGAAAGCAGACCCCTCCCCCACCAAAAAAACCCCTAATAGTTTGGACATTTATAATTTGGACACACATAAAAAAAATCATTTTTTTTTTATATTTTGCATACCTTATGTTCGTACACTCAAGGGTTCATTCATATTATTAATGAAATCAAATATTTCTGCCATGATTTGAAGGTTCTCTGATGACAAATGTTGATAATTATTTTCTGACCAGCCTAGACGTAAATACGGTAGTTGGTTGACCAGCCTAGAGTAAAATGAGATCATGCGGTATATGACTGACCGATTAAATTTTTCATTGGACAAACCATACTTCTTTTTAGTATCCCAATACATTAAAGGCGTATTTAATCTCTTTAATCTCTACACTGCTCGCACTCTTTTGTCACACAGTGTACCATTTGATCTGCAGCCCACACATACGACACATTTCAATACATGACATGATTGTGTAAATAAGTTCAACTCTCACAGGTGTTAGTTCGGATTGCAGTTGATGGGACTTACATGATGCGCAATAAATAACCATTGATAACTGCGGATAAATTAATGTACCGTAAATGACTGGGTATTAGAGGCACTTTTTTCACTCAGATTTCGATGTAAAAAATCCCTGCGTCTTATAACCAGTAACAAGCTTTTGAACTTTTTTCTAAGGTTGATTTCAGGCTGAGCGTTTGTTTAGATTTATGTAGAAAGGGATGTTACTTGCGTCATATTGATTGAGTATATACGGGTTAAAATGGCAGTTGAAGATCGGGATATGGTATATCGTAAGACGTTTATAATTAAATAAAATTGTACGATTAAAATCAATAAAATTATTCAATATTATTTTGAATATAACAATAATTAAACATGCTATAAAGAAGAAAAGCTGTGCACTGTCAAACTTGCACTGCCTTTAAAGCTGTTGAACATACCAATACTACAAACTGTTGCGATAATGGTCTTGTTTTTTCACACTTAGCCACGTTCTTTATTCTTTTCTGTAGGTGTTGACATTTTGAGACCAAACCCGTACACTAAAAGGTTTTTGCATTACTGAACATTTTATTCTCGACAGGTTACGATAATCTGTTAGGAAGACAGTATCTTACAAATTGTCATAAAGGGTACTTTACAGAGCCATCCAGCTACAAATTTTAAATAATTTGTTATGTTTTATATTTTTATAACATAAAACGAATAAACAATGAAACAAGTATTGAAACCTGCCATTTAGCATGAATATACACAAAGTTAGATCGTAATAAAAAAGTAGGTTTTATTTCAGACATGAAAAAAATAATAAGGCGAACAATACCCAAAAATATTTGCATTATATATTTCTACCGCGTGTTCAGACTGATTACAAGCGTCTGCCAATAAGAAGGCATCGACTGTTCATTTTAGCGAAACAAAGCAGCTGGTCGCGTTAGTCTGATGGTTATCATGTCACTTTCTAACGCTACTGTCATATTAAACTCCATGGTAAAAGAAACCGCTGGGGTTTTCAGCGAGAGAAACAGTTTTCCCCTTGTAGGAATCCGGCCATCATCAGCTTTTTCCCTCAGAGTGAGAGAGGAAAGTGGGTCTAACTTATTGAGTGCACTATATGTAGAATAATGGATTTCTTTGATTATCTTAGCTATTCAAACATATCTTAATTGTTAATTAATATAAATTTAAATAAGTCCATAACAGGTTAAACAATATATATTGCTTATCACAAATACATACATGATTGATCCAATTATTAGCAGAGCTGACAGAAATTCATGCAGCCCACAAATTATCTCCGATTAAACTACTCCCAATACTTGCTGAGCGACCTTTAGGATTGAGGTTCTTGATTTCATCTTTATGTTTCACCAATATTCCGCAATTTCAAAACCATGGCTTATATGTCCGAAAAAGTCAGAACAAAACATCTGATTTGTAAAAGGGGTGTGTCCCCTGGTCAATGCCAAATAGTTAATTCTAAAGCACAATCTTACACTTTCAAAAAAGGAAACCTTATACAAAATACTAAATCTCAAACCCATCATGTAGTTTTAAAAAGAACAAAGAAGAAATATCACTCACGAATTATATCGCAGTGCAATATTTTCCTTCTGACTTTTCTCCACCCACTTCAATAAATCTGAATATCTGATTTATTCGAATAAAGCAAGCAAAATTGAAAACTGGAAAATGGTGAAAATATAGAAATGATACTGTGCTGTTTGTATTTTAGTGAAAAGAAGACATACAGGTTCAGTTTCGGCGAAAATATCCTCATCATCATCCATCGGGGGAGGTTCTCTGTCGTCGGACATTTTTACTGTCACGTGACCAAGCAGTTTTCACATATCGAATTGAAACAACCTTACCGAACATATCTGTTATCATCATTGATCGTCATCGTCTTCATCAGAATCGTAATAAAAAGAGCAGTAGCAACAGCAGCAGCTCAGCACCTTCACCACCACCACAAGTATCACCACAAGTCATCATCACATCATCACCACTCCACCACCACCACCACCACGACCACCACCATCATCATCATCATCATCATCATCATCATCATCATCATCATCATCATCATCATCATCATCATCATCATCATCATCATTATCATCATAGTATTGAGCTGGTTGTTCTGTCTGAACCGCGCGACAATAACATCAACAATGTCAGTGGATGCGTTCGATGAATCTCTTACTCTTCTTTCATTCTATTTTGACACAACATGTATTTCTCGCTCTTTGTTTGTTTACGCTGACCCTAGGCCGGCGTGGTGTGAGTTAAACTGAATACAATAATTGAAACGATACTTGTCCACTTTGTCTTCGACTGCATGTTTTGTATTTCAGTTGTTGAAGCAAATCTTTTCTGTGGTGAACGTTTGGAAACACGCAGGTCAAAACATTTGTACAGAAAGAACGATGCAACGGAAGCACGACTGAAATATCTAAATAATGAAAACAGCAGTCACGGTATCATACCTGGAGGAGTAAGAACTGCTGCTGCTGCTGCTAACGTACGACCCGTTTTAGGTAATGTGTGTGTCTTGTCGTTGAGATCATAGCGTTAATGTAAAAGTTTGTAATTATAATTATTTTGTTATTACATCATTTTCTTCAAGAGAATGCTGCCTCTCAAGAAAATGTTACGCGTTTAAATTGCTCTTATTTATTGATGTTGGGACAAGTGTGGGGTTGTGGTCACGTAAAACGGGTTCACCCCGCCCCTCAGTGAACTACACCGAAGTACTAATTACAGAGAACTACATCCCAGTTAATAACACCCAGATAACTACACCCAACGAAACTACACCTCAGTGAACTACATTCTGAGAACTACAACACAGTGTACTACATTCAGAGAATAACATCCCAGCGCACTACACATAGAAAACTTCACCTTAGTCAACTTTACCCTAAGCACTACATAAAGTGAACTACACCTAGAGAACTTCATTTAAGGAACTACACTCAAGTGCACTACACCCAGAGATCTACACTCCAATGTACTACACTTAGAGAACTACACCCCAGTGTACTTCTCACATATCACTACACCCAAGTGAACTACACCCAGTGAATTACACACAGAGAACTACACCCAGAGAACTACACACCAGTGTATTACACACATAGAACTACACACAGTGAACTACACATAGAGAATACACTCAGAAAACTTCATCCAGTGAAAAAACACCTAGAGAAATACACGCAGAGAACTACACCCAGAGAACTACACCAAGTGAACTTCACCCACAGAAATACACACAGTGAACTACACCCACAAAACTACACCCAGTGAAATAAACATAGGGAACTGCACCCAGAGAACTACACCAACGGAACTAAACGCAGAGAACTACACATAGTGAAAAACTAGTAGTACACCGGATAACAACACCCAGAAAACTACACACAGAGAACTACGCACAGAGAACTTCACACATAGAATTACATCCAGATAACTATACCCAGAGAATTACACACAGAAAACAACACCCAGAGAACTACACCCCTGTGTAATACACAAAAAGAACAACACCCAGAGAACTACATCCCAGTTAAATACACCCAGAGCACTGTGCACAGAGAACTACACACAGAGAACTACACCCAGAGAACTACACCCCAGTGCAATACACACAGAGAACTACACCCAGAGAACTACACCCTAGCGCAATACATACAGAGAACTACACCCAGAGAACTACACCCCACTGAGTTAAATACACACAGAGACATTCACACAGAGAACTTCACCCAGAGAACTACACCCCAGTGCAATACATACAGAGAACTACACCCAGAGAACTACACCCAAGCGCAATACATACAGAGAACTACACCCAGAGAACTACACCCCACTGAGTTAAATACACACAGAGACATTCACACAGAGAACTTCACCCAGAGAACTACACCCCAGTGCAATACACACATAGAACTACACCCAGAGAACTACACTCAAGTTAAATGCACACAGAAAAATACACACAGAGAACAACACCCACAGAACTACATCCCAGTACAATGCACACAGAGAACTACACACAGAGAACTACACCCAGTGAACTACACCCTAGTTAAATACATACAGAGAACTACACCCAGAGAACTACACCCCAGTGCAATACACACAGAGAACAACACCCAGAGAATTACACCCCAGTTATTTACACACAGAGAAATACACACAGGGAAATACACACAGAGAACTACGTTCAGAGAATTACATCCCAGTTAAATACACACCGATAAATACACACAGAGAACTAAACCCCAGGTACATACACACAGAGAAATACACACAGAAAACTACACCCAGAGAACTACACCCCAGTTAAATACACACAAAGAACTACACCCAGGAAACTACACCCCAGTTAAATACACACAATGAAATACACCCAGAGAACTACACCCCAGTTAAATACACACAGAGAAATACACCCAGAGAACTACACCCCAGTTAAATACACACAGAGAAATACACCCAGAGAACTACACCCCAGTTAAATACACACAGAGAAATACACCCAGATAACTACACCCCAGTTAAACACACACAAAGAAATACACCCAGATAACTACACCCCAGTTAAACACACACAAAGAAATACACCCTGAGAACTACACCCCAGTTAAACACACACAAAGAAATACACCCTGAGAACAACACCCCAGTTAAATACACTCAAAGAAATACACCCTGAGAACTACACCCCAGTTAAATACACACAGAGAAATACACACTGAGAACTACACCCCAGCGCACTACAACCAGGGAACTACACCCCAGTTGAATACACACAGAGAAATACACCAAGAGAACTACACCCCAGCGCACTACACCCAGCGCACTACACCCAGAGAACTTCATCCCAGTGAACTCTTTTCACGGACAGTTTCAACGTTATTGATCAGGCTATTGTAATGTTTATTTAATTTGTGTTTTTGCTGTCTGGTGGCGATAGGCCTCTTGTTTTGTGAGTGACTGTTGGGCTTTGGTACATCGGTCTGTAATATAATAATTACACCGGAGACCTAAAAGCTTAACTGTTTGAGGGGGGGGGGGGGGATTCTGTAGTATTATTGACGAAGACAAAGGAGGGTGCAAAAAGAGACATATTTCATGTTTAATGTATTATGCTCAAATGTAGTAGAACTTTTAACAGGTGGTCAAACGTTTTAGCTCAAATGTAGTAGAACTTTTAACAGGTGGTCAAACGTTTTAGCTCCTTGTAGTGTGTTGTAAAGTGGACATTGCAATATCAGGGTCGTGTCATTCAGAGGCGTTGGAATAGTGCGACGGGACTTGAGTCTGGAAGACAACTTCAGAGAGTTAGCATCATTGGGGAGAAAACGTGACGATTTTTGACGTTTTGGACAAAGCGTTAGATGGCAGAGGTCCTTGAGCTCTTTAATTGATAATACTTCGTTCTCCAATAGGTATGTGGTTATGTCACAGTAAACGCATTGATGTCGGTTGAGGTATTGTTCAGTTAGATGTGAACTCTCGTGAGGTAAAGCCTATATAGTTGCTTTGACTGGGAGTAGTTCTTGGGTGAACATGATACCGGGTAAGAGGTTGTAGTATGAACGAGTTCTTTTATCTGTATAAGTACACTGAAGATACACACGTACATGCTCGGTTGATTGAAACATTGTCAGAAAAACATGGTTGATGCTCAAAACAATAAGCGGTTTAGCGCTTATAGTGTCCTTTTAAATCATTCAGGTTTGAATATTGTGCAATATTTGTAAATCATTGCTCAGTATCCAATTCATTAGACATGACACCAAATAATTCAAAATGGTGTTTACAATTTGAAAGTAAGTGAACGAGAACAACTTATCAAAGGCCAAAACGCTTAAAGAAATCATACATGTACAAAAAATAAGAGTTGGACAACTCGTTTCCGTGGTCCTAGCAACGCCTTAATGTTATCGTTTTCCTATTTTGCGCCATTGAATAATGTTTTTGTTAATCTCTACCTGTATATATGCACACGTCTTGCCTTTCCGTTCGTATCGTTGTTAAGCAAGTCATTTATTTGCATATATATTTTAATTTTCAGTCACTGATTTTGCTAGTGTTATATTTGCATTACCGCACCTATACAAACATTTCTTTTGTATCACCTTTTGACAAGTTTTGTGTGTTAATGAGGCTGTTTAACTGTGCGAGTCTTCAAATTTATTTAACCTTTAAATCCAAAGTATCACTGATAAATTGTATGGCTTTGTAATAGAGACACTACAATTAATCATAGATCAATAATTGTTCAATGCTATTTAAGTTTCAAATTGTATGGTCTTTTAAGATAAGTTTAAACATTTAGTGTGAAAAATTAAATGGACGTTTTTGTTACCAATTTAAAACGCCCATTTTTCTTGAATAATATGCCAACATACCAGTTTGTGTTTAATACGGTGTAATGGACGGTAGAATATAACTTCTCCTGGTGATTTACATGTCGCGCAGTTAAGTTCTTTCAATATTTACGATCCATTTTAGAAGCAATCACCTTTTATGGCATTCTATCAAGAGGTTTTCAAACAGATTACAGATGGATAAACTGTCTTAATGATAGAAAGGTGAGTGGAAATATTTGCATTTAACTGTAAGGTAATACGGAGCATGTTTATATTGATGCGGTGAAGTGTATAATATTGTTGTATATCTTATATTAGTTCCATTTCTAACTCATGTTTAAGATTGATAGTAAATATAATTGCAAGCATAAATGGTTTGGTGCGACCTTTTTCTGTGGTCAACCTTATGTAAAATATTTACTCACAAGGCCAGTCTCTGTTTCTTTCTACCGCTTCACTTGATTAAAATCAATGACGACTGATTGCCGATTTACTAAAATAAAATCGATTAGAAAACTGCCTTCTCATGAGAAATATAAAGTTGATCACTCATTTCCATTTATATAAAAAGACAAGTTCCATGTGTAACATGGGCTACGACATAAGTTATACACAACGCATTTACCAATCTTAACTGCTATACATGTATAAGAAAACAGTTGCATTAAACATTTAAACAAATGGTCAGTAGAAACAATCATTTGTAGTGTAAGATTCATATAAGGGTTTAATTATGATAACATCTCATTTGGGTACCAATGAAAATAATATATATATATATATATATATATATATATATATATATATATATATATATATATATATATATATATATATATATATATATATGTGTGTGTGTGTGTGTTTTGAGTCGGAATTTTGAACGTACCTATTATTATCACACAGTATACAGACATGCTGAATGGAATCTGTAATGCACAAAACATCTTGGGAAGTCATAATTATTTAAAGGAATGAACGTCTCGTCCAACTAGCAGCGGGTTTGGCTTGAACTTATATATAAATCGGTTGATTCACATTCCATAACCAATTTGTCCATAAAAACTGATAAGAAAACAAAGTTTGATCATATTACTTATACAAACTTTACCTACGCCACAAACTATTGCATTTATATCAATGATTTGTGCATTGCCTTTGTATTCAGAAAATTGCCGACGTAGCGTAGACTTGTATTTCGTACATTAAGACAATTTGAAGAACGGTGGTTCTCAACTTCTGGTAATGTTACGTAATATATAAAGTTGACTTAACATTTTTTTTTATTTGATTTTAGAAACAACAACAAATTCATTATAAAGCATTATCACTGTCTGTTACACGTTCCTGTGGAATGAACATAAAACGTATATTCTGTTGCGAACAGTATGCTCCTGAAGTTTCCTTCCATTCAAAGTGTTGCTCTTACAAAAAACGTGCACGTAGCTTTTAGAATATATCACGTTCGGTAGTAAATTAGAGACTGTATGACCTATGTCATGGACATGTTTGGTTAAATGTGTGCTAAAATGGGTGCTATTTGGTTAAATGTGTGCTAGGATCACCTATGTCATGGAAGTGTTTGGTTAAATGTGTGCTAGGATCACCTATGTCATGGACATGTTTGGTTAAATGTGTGCTAGGATCACCTATGTCATGGAAGTGTTTGGTTAAACGTGTGCTAGGATCACCTATGTCATGGACATGTTTGATTAAATGTGTGCTAGGATCACCTTTGTCATGGACATGTTTGGTTAAATGTGTGCTAGGATCACCTATGTCATGGACATGTTTGGCTAAATGTGTGCTAGGAACACCTATGTCATGGAAGTGTTTGGCTAAAAGTGTGCTAGGATCACCTATATGTCATCGACATGATTGGTCAAATGTGTGCTAGGATCACCTATGTCATGGAAGAGTGTGGTTAAATGTGTGCTAGGATCACCTATGTCATGGAAGTGTTTGGTTAAATGTGTGCTAGGATCACCTATGTCATGGAAGTGTTTGGTTAAATGTGTGCTAGGATCACCTATGTCATGGACATGTTTGGTTAAATGTGTGCTAGGATCACCTATGTCATGGAAGTGTTTGGTTAAATGTGTGCTAGGATCACCTATGTCATGGACATGTTTGATTAAATGTGTGCTAGGATCACCTTTGTCATGGACATGTTTGGTTAAATGTGTGCTAGGATCACCTATGTCATGGACATGTTTGGCTAAATGTGTGCTAGGAACACCTATGTCATGGAAGTGTTTGGCTAAAAGTGTGCTAGGATCACCTATATGTCATAGACATGATTGGTCAAATGTGTGCTAGGATCACCTATGTCATGGAAGAGTTTGGTTAAATGTGTGCTAGGATCACCTATGTCATGGAAGAGTTTGGTTAAATGTGTGCTAGGATCACCTTTGTCATGGAATAGTTTTGTAAAAAGTGTGCTAGCACTTTAAGTGGATAGTTTGTCAACGAAGGAACACATAAGTCAACGCAAAAGTACACACTATCTTTTGTAAGTGACCCCTAATTGTTTTGTTATTCCTTATGTAAATATCCACCCTACCTCATGAAATGACGTACGTCATTAAGACATCCTCCAATATTCAACATATCAAATACCGTTTGTCTACATAAGCTTTACTGCTTGACAAAGTTCCTATAATCGGCTAACCGTACAGAGTCACAAACTATTCATGATGATCAGGACTTAATAATTTGGATTATCCGTAGTTTGCACAAGATCATGTTCTGCCGGGTTTGAGGCTCTAAAATATTCGGTACAGATATTGAATGAAGCCTTAAGTATATTGAATATGCACTATTGTATGCGGCTAGTGTTGATTCTTATCTGTACGTTATATAAATGTTTTATTATCTATCATAACATGGCATTGTGTAAATAACCTTTTCAAATTTGGACCCGTTTTTCGCAATCATATTTTATAACATGGCCGTATTTCAGCTGAAAATCAAAGAGTGTAAAAGTAGAGAATTTTGTATTTTTGTTATAACCGATTTGTAACAAATCATATCGCATATCTTTAATGACTGTCATTTAGATATTGAGCAGATTTTGATATTATTATCATTAAAGTACCAATGATCGCGCTATTTACTGTCAAGGTTTTGAATTTGATACCAACGAGTGATAGAATCATAGGACACCTGTAGACCTCTTAATAGTATTTCACTGCGTTAAAAAAACGAAGGCCGATAAACTCCCAGTGTTTCGCTGTAACATTCACATGAGGGTTCAGTCCCATTGTTAACAGAGTGTATGAAAAAAAAATCAACAACACACACATTAACTTGTATATAAACTTATTTTATATTTCCTTCTTAAATTAAACGCTTTAATCATCAAGCTTTTGCAAATACATTACACACTTTGGTTACAATCTTTATTACAGAATCAAACGAGTCGATCTATCAAGATTTTTTTCTGTATCAAATTTCATATACATTAATTTGTTCATTTTTTCTTATTTATTTTTTTCACATAGGGTACAAATGTATCAAACGTATTTTTTTTGTTATCGGATACCATTCATCTGAGGTAATTCATTATGCCGGTATATGGAAATTGCCCAAGTCCTTTGCGACGGATCGACACTTTCCTTTACCGTTCTTTTTCATATGAACACGTTTTTTTATGCACAACATTCGCTTTACGTGGTGAAATTAAAGTATCCGGCCCAAAAATACGCCAGTTCACTGATAGCTGCATTAAGGTATCCGACACACAAATACGCCAGTTCTCTGATAGCTGCATTAAGGTATCCGACACACAAATACGCCAGTTCTCTGATAGCTGCATTAAGGTATCCGACACACAAATACGCTAGTTCTCTGATAGCTGCATTAAGGTATCCGACACACAAATACGCCAGTTCTCTGATAGCTGCATTAAGGTATCCGACACACAAATACGCCAGTTCTCTGATAGCTCCATTAAGGTATCCGACATACAAATACGCTAGTTCTCTGATAGCTGCATTAAGGTATCCGACACACAAATACGCCAGTTCTCTGATAGCTGCATTAAGGTATCCGACACACAAATACGCCAGTTCTCTGATAGCTGCATTAAGGTATCCGACACACAAATACGCCAGTTCTCTGATAGCTGCATTAAGGTATCCGACACACAAATACTCCAGTTCTCTGATAGCTGCATTAAGGTATCCGACATACAAATACGCCAGTTCTCTGATAGCTGCATTAAGGTATCCGACACACAAATACGCTAGTCCTCTGATAGCTGCATTAAGGTATCCGACCCACAAATACGCTAGTTCTCTGATAGCTCCATTAAGGTATCCGACATACAAATACGCTAGTTCCCTGATAGCTCCATTAAGGTATCCGACATACAAATACTCCAGTTCTCTGATAGCTGCATTAAGGTATCCGACCCACAAATACGCTAGTTCTCTGATAGCTGCATTAAGGTATCCGACCCACAAATACGCTAGTTCTCTGATAGCTCCATTAAGGTATCCGACATACAAATACGCTAGTTCTCTGATAGCTGCATTAAGGTATCCGACACACAAATACGCCAGTTCTCTGATAGCTCCATTAAAGTATTCGACCCACAAATACGCCAGTTATCTGATAGCTGCATTAAGGTATCCGACACACAAATACGCCAGTTCTCTGATAGCTGCATTAAGGTATCCGACACACAAATACGCTAGTTCTCTGATAGCTCCATTAAGGTATCCGACACACAAATACTCCAGTTCTCTGATAGCTGCATTAAGGTATCCGGCCCAAAAATACGCCAGTTCTCTGATAGCTGCGGTACTAATATCCGACACACAAATACGCCAGTTCTCTGATAGCTGCATTAAGGTATCCGACCCACAAATACGCTAGTTCTCTGATAGCTGCATTAAGGTATCCGACCCAAAAATACGCCAGTTCTCTGATAGCTGCATTAAGGTATCCGACCCAAAAATACGCCAGTTCTCTGATAGCTGCATTAAGGTATCCGACCCAAAAATACGCCAGTTCTCTGATAGCTGCATTAAGGTATCCGACCCACAAATACGCTAGTTCTCTGATAGCTGCATTAAGGTATCCGACCCACAAATACGCTAGTTCTCTGATAGCTGCATTAAGGTATCCGACACACAAATACGCTAGTTCTCTGATAGCTGCATTAAGGTATCCGACCCACAAATACGACAGTTCTCTGATAGCTGCATTAAGGTATCCGACCCACAAATACGCCAGTTCTCTGATAGCTGCATTAAGGTATCCGACCCACAAATACGCTAGTTCTCTGATAGCTGCATTAAGGTATCCGACCCACAAATACGCTAGTTCTCTGATAGCTGCATTAAGGTATCCGACACACAAATACGCTAGTTCTCTGATAGCTGCATTAAGGTATCCGACACACAAATACGCTAGTTATCTGATAGCTGCATTAAGGTATCCGACCCACAAATACGACAGTTCTCTGATAGCTCCATTAAGGCATCACACCCATAGATACGCCAGTTCTCTGAAAGCTCCATTAAAGTAACCGGCCAATACGCCAGTTCTCTGATGGCTCCATTAAGGTATCCGACCCACAAATACGCCAGTTCTCTGATAGCTGCATTAAGGTATCCGGCCAATACGCCAGTTCCCTGATGGCTCCATTAAGGTATCCGACCCACAAATACGCTAGTTCTCTGATAGCTGCATTAAGGTATCCGACCCACAAATACGCCAGTTCTCTGATAGCGCCATTAAGGTATTCGGCCAATACGCCAGTTCTCTGATGGCCCCATTAAGGCATCAGGCCCACAAATACGCTAGTTCTCTGATGGCTGCATTAAGGTATCCGGTCAACAAATACACCCGTTCGCTGATAGAACCATTAAGGCATCAGACCCACAAATACACCAGTTTTTGATGGCTCCATCAAGGTATTCGGCCAATATGCTAATTCTTTACTGGCTTCATTAAGGTATCCGGCCAATACGCCAGTTCTCTGATAGCTCCATTAAGGTATCCGGCCGACAAATACGCCAGTTCTCTGATGGCTCCAATAAGGTATCCGGCCGACAAATACGCCAGTTCTCTGATGGCTCCATCAAGGTATTCGGCCAATATGCTAATTCTTTAATGGCTTCATTAAGGTATCCGGCCAATACGCCAGTTCTCTGATAGCTCCATTAAGGCATAAGACCCACACATACGCAAGTTCTCTGATGGCTCCAATAAGGTATCCGGCCGACAAATACGCAAGTTCTCTGATAGCTCCATTAAGGTATTTGGCCAATACGCCAGTTTTCTGATAGCTCCATTAAGGTATCCGGCCGACAAATACGCCAGTTCTCTGATGGCTCCAATAAGGTATCCGGCCGACAAATACGCCAGTTCTCTGATAGCTCCATTAAGGTATCCGGCCAATACGCCAGTTTACTGATGGCTCCATTAAGGCACCAGACCTACAAAAACGCCAGTTCTCCGATAGCTCCATTAAGGTATCCAGCCAATACGCCAGTTCTCTGATAGCTTCTTTAAGGTATCCGGCCAATACGCCAGTTCTCTGAAAGCTCCACTAAGGCATCATACCAACAATAAAGCCAGTTCACTGATAGCTCCATTAAGGTATCCGGCTAATACGCCAGTTCTCTGATAGCTCCATTAAGGTATCCGGCTAATAAGCCAGTTCTCTGATAGCTCCATTAAGGTATCTGGCCAATACGCCAATTCTCTGAAAGCTCAATTAAGGTATCCGGCCCGCAAATACGTCAGTTCTCTGAAAGCTGCATTTAGGTATCCTGCTAATACGCCACAACTCTGATAGCTGCATTAAGGTATCCGGCCCGCAAAAACGTCAGTTCTCTGATAGCTCCATTAAAGTATCCGGCTAATGCGCCAGTTCTCTGATAGCTTCATAATAAGGTATCCGGCTAATACGTCAGTTCTCTGAAAGCTGCATTAAGGTATCCGGCTAATACGCCAGTTCTCTGATAGCTCCATTAAGGTATCCGGCTAATAAGCCAGTTCTCTGATAGCTCCATTAAGGTATCCGGCTAATACGCCAGTTCACTAATAGCTCCATTAAGGTATCCGGCTAATACGCCAGTTCACTGATAGCTCCATTAAGGTATCCGGCTAATACGCCAGTTCTCTGATAGCTCCATTAAGGTATCCGGCTAATACGCCAGTTCACTGATAGCTCCATTAAGGTATCCGGCTAATACGCCAGTTCACTGATAGCTGCATTAAGGTATCCGGCTAATACGCCAGTTCACTGATAGCTCCATTAAGGTATCCGGCTAATACGCCAGTTCTCTGATAGCTCCATTAAGGTATCCGGCTAATACGCCAGTTCGCTGATAGCTCCATTAAGGTATCCGGCTAATACGCCAGTTCGCTGATAGCTGCATAAAGGTATCCGGCTAATACGCCAGTTCGCTGATTGCTCCATTAAGGTATCCGGCTAATACGCCAGTTCTCTGATAGCTCCATTAAGGTATCCGACTAATACGCCAGTTCACTGATAGCTCCATTAAGGTATCCGGCTAATACGCCAGTTCACTGATAGCTCCATTAAGGTATCCGGCTAAAACGCCAGTTCACTGATAGCTGCATTAAGGTATCCGGCTAATACGTCAGTTCTCTGAAAGCTGCATTAAGGTATCCGGCTAATACGCCAGTTCTCTGATAGCTCCATTAAGGTATCCGGCTAATAAGCCAGTTCTCTGATAGCTCCATTAAGGTATCCGGCTAATACGCCAGTTCACTGATAGCTGCATTAAGGTATCCGGCTAATACGCCAGTTCACTGATAGCTGCATTAAGGTATCCGGCTAATACGCCAGTTCTCTGATAGCTCCATTAAGGTATCCGGCTAATAAGCCAGTTCACTGATAGCTCCATTAAGGTATCCGGCTAATACGCCTGTTCTCTGATAGCTCCATTAAGGTATCCGGCTAATACGCCAGTTCACTGATAGCTCCATTAAGGTATCCGGCTAATACGCCAGTTCTCTGATAGCTCCATTAAGGTATCCGGCTAATACGCCAGTTCACTGATAGCTCCATTAAGGTATCCGGCTAATACGCCAGTTCTCTGATAGCTCCATTAAGGTATCCGGCTAATACGCCAGTTCACTGATAGCTGCATTAAGGTATCCGACCAATACGCCAGTTTTCTGATGACTCAATTAAGGTATCAGACCCACAAATACACCATTTATCTTATAGCTCCAATAAATTATCCGACCCACAAATACACCAGTTCTCTGATAGCTCCATTAAGGTATCTTACCAACAAATATGCAAGTTCTCTGATAGCTTCATTGAGGCACCAGGTCCACCCATACAACAGTTCTCTGGTAGCTCCATTAAGTCATCAGATCCACAAATATGCCAGTTTTCTGATAGCTCCATTAAGGCACCAGGCCCACAAATACGCCAGTTTTCTGATAGCTCCAGCTCATTGTACATGCAAAACGACCCTTTTAACTGATACCCAAATAATAGGAGGTCACCAGGCTCCCAAACTCCACATACCTGTGGTTTGACTACCTTAAACTACATGTATTGTCAAACGAAAATGTGATTTTATTAAGATTGCTCTATTGTTCCAGTCAACAAACTCCTTGTAACCCTCGTTTGACAATACATGTAGTTTAAGGTAGTCAAACCACATTGTAATTTTACATATCAATAATGCAACACAGAACATGGAATATAATAAATGAATTCAAATAAGATTCAAGTCAAATAGTATTAGCAAAATAGTTCAGACATAAAAATATCGTACTTAATGATTATAAATACATCGAATCCAAATACAGTCGAACCTCGTTGTGTCGACGTCGGATAAGTCGACTTTCCGGTTATGTCGACTTTTTTTTCCGGTCCCGAATTTATTTCTTCTTATTCTATATAAAATAAATCTGTTTGTGTCGATTTTTTTATCTCGACTAGTTCGCTATGTCGACCTCGTTTTTCAGTCCCAGTGGTCGAATTTCACACATTTCCTATGTTCTTTGTGTCGAACAAGAAACAATCATTTTCCTATTGAAGTAGGTAGTTGGAGGGATATAAATATAAATGACAGAAATTGCCACCTTTGTGATTCAAATCGTATTGGTGATGAATTTCATTATTTGTTAGAGTGTAGTTATTTCACTAACGAAAGGCGACGTTTCATTGATAACTGTAATTTTAGAACTCCGAATAAATTGTCATTTAAACGTGTTATGAAATTAAACCCAGAATGTATTATGTTTTCAAAGTTGTGTAAATTTATGAAATGTATCATTAAAAAAGTCAATTATAGAATATAATGTACTCCTCTTTATACCATGATGTTAATTATTATTATGATTGAAGTTCATTTTACAAAGCGTCTTTATGTGTAACTGTATAATATGTTCATTGCAATTCTCATTTTGTCATGCAAGTATGACATGAGTTTACTGAATAAACTTGAACTGTAGATCGAGACGTAGGTGTGAAAATATTCATGACGGTTTGCGGCATGTCGCAAAATACCTTGCGTGTCAATATAACAAACTGTTATAATTGGGGGATACATAAATGTAATTGGTAAGTGCGAATAATTAAAATTGTTTATGTATTTAATTAAAGAGACATTTATTTCTCAAGCTCTTTGGTTTTGTATAAAACATGTCCACTGCTCTGGTCGACCAATTCAGAGAAGGACCCGGTATAAAATCTTACAATGTACAAATGTATGCAATTGTGGTTTTATATGTGTTTTGTGTGATCCATAAACGTAAAAGAAATAAATTTGACACAAATAATTCTTCTTTTGTTTCACATTATTTTTCAATAATAAGTTTGCTGTTTTCACGACGAAAATATTTAACAAGACCGTTCAATTGTGGATGTAAACATCGTACAATCCAACTCAAACGTGTTGGGATTACGGATATTTTTTTTGTAATTCGGATGAGTCGACTTTTCGTTATCTCGACTTTTTTCACTAGGTCCCGAAAAAGTCGGCATTCGAGGTTCGACTGTATATAGAACATTATAAGCATACGAGAAAGTTTAAAGTATAACTGTTGACTAGAAGATTTGCTTATTAAAACTATGAATACAAGATTATTCAAACGATGTTCAATATGTTTTATAATAGACCTTCACGCTGTTATGTGTTACATATTTCATTCGTCTCTGCGAGTGGTCAACGTTTGGGTCGTGCTTGGTTTGGAATGTCCAAGTTTTCTAATGTTCAGAACTTTTGAATATCACGATTTCAATCTGTTTCAAGCACACACTTATGTTTCTTGTTTGACAGTAGAACTTACCGACACTGTTTTATAGACCCCCATAACAGGTTAACATTGAAGATTTGCGTTCGTCTTCTCATATCAGTGTTTGTGCGATATTTGAGATCGCAGACAATCTTGTCTATTATAATAGATCCAAAGTACATAGCATTCACAGCAAGGACTTTGTGTCCGGCTCTAAATCTTCATTCTTAAGTTCATATTTTGTTTAGACTTTTATCCATTTATAAAACGTCTTGATTATTGACCTTACAACCCGCATACTTTTGCCAACTTGTTTCAAACAACGAACATACTGTTTGAAGATACGAAGTCTTATCGCGTATTTCAAACAGACAACATAAGCTCGTTCCACTTGGCACTAACATATATTTACCTGTATTCTTTATCTACCTGTACTGCACTTTCAATGTAAAACGCCAGGCAAGACAATAAACAGGCATGCACGTACAAATTTAACATTTGATATGACGCTGCTGGGGATTGGACACTCGACCTCCCACATGCGAATCGGACGCTCTAGCACTAGAATGTCTGTGTGATTAGGCACATTTTATGTTTGGTAGCCTGTAAACATAACTTTGAGAAGTTTCAAAGGTCGGAAAGTATTGAGGCCATACCAATCGGAAAGGACTGAAATGTAGAGGTTATTGAGGTTGTTGTACAGAATTGCTTGTCTATTATGCCTTGAACTCTGTATATCAAAGTGTTTTAGGCCTTGCTCACTGTGTATTAACATGTGTAAGGTATTAAGGTATTGATCACGGTGTTTCAAAGTTTGGTAGGCCTTGAACACTGTTAAAGTTTGTAAGGCATTGCACACTGTGCATCAAAGTGTATTATATAGGCCTTTAACAATGTTAAAGTTTGTTTGACCTTGAACTCTGTGTATCAAATTTCGTTAGGGCTTGATAACTGATTATCATAGTTTGTTTACGCCTTGCTCGCTGTGCATCAACGTTTGTAAGGCATTGATCACTGCATATAAACGTTTTTAACGTTCAACTGTTAATGTTGGTTAGGCCTTGAACACTGCGTATCGATGTTTGTTAGGCCTTGCACACTGTGTATCGATGTTTGTTAGTTTTGAACACTGTGTATCGACGTTTGTTAGGCCTTGAACACTGTGTATCAACGTTTGTTAGGCATTGAACACTGTGTATCAACGTTTGTTAGGTCTTGAACACTGTGTATCAACGTTTGTTAGGTCTTGAACACGGTGTATCAACGTTTGTTAGGCTTTGAACACTGTGTATCAACGTTTGTTAGGCCTCGAACACTGTGTATCAACGTTTGTTAGGCCTCGAACACTCTGTATCAACGTTTGTTAGGCCTCGAACACTGTGTATCAACGTTTGTTAGGCCTCGAAAACTCTGTATCAACGTTTGTTAGGCCTCGAACACTGTGTATCAACGTTTTTTAGGTCTCGAACACTGTGTATCAACGTTTGTTAGGTCTCGAACACTGTGTATCAACGTTTGTTAGGTCTCGAACACTGTGTATCAACGTTTGTTAGGCCTCGAACACTGTGTATCAACGTTTGTTAGGTCTTGAACACTGTAAATGTTGGTTTAGGCCTTGAACACTGTCAATGTTTGACAGGCCTTTAAAATGTTGAATCATTCTATGATTTTATGTGGTTAAATCGGGTGAGATTGAGAGTGGGTTTTGACTGGAGTATTGATGTGATATTGCATTTTACAGGGATCTCTTTCTCTCTCGCTACTGTAGTTTTCTTTTTATGATTACATCTTATATTCGAAATGAATATTCAATACTCTCTTGTTTGTTTTTCCTCCAAAAAACAAGAGACAGAAAATAATAAAAACTAAATCATAAGTTTCTGCTTAAAAAGCCGTAGACAGGGGGGGGGGGGGGGGATACAGTATTTAATTCAAAAAAATATTTTCGATATATCGGGCACCAGAAATGTAACTTGTCAACATCGGTATATATAACACTGACAGGGTACCGCTGATGATTTCACAAAGGCATGGTAGGGTTCCTTTAAATGCATATCAACCTATGATCCAACACTCCAGGAAATGTTTGCTTTCGCTTTGTTTGTTGAAGATCAGGCTCTCCTAACCACTCAGTTAACAAGCTCTTAGCTGTTGGTTTGCTTGTGTGGATATCGACGTTTAGTACCTATGATATAACTTTTAGATCAATTAAATTAAAATTATATTGTCCTTTCAAGTGCTATTTAAACATGTTTCGTCACCAAATAAGAGCCTGCAAATGTACGCGCACCTACTTGGAAGTCTGGCACGAGGTACTGCCGCTGCTGTACGCGAAGGGAGACTTGAGTAATGGTGAACAAAAATTGAACGTAAACTTTACTTTCAGTTGTGTGATAAATAAACTAGGCTTAGTTGTGATGCATAATTAGATAACATGACATTCTCACTTATGAAGACATCATTGAATGTTAATTTCACTCCCAAAGCAGTGATTTACCAAATAGGCTTATTTTTTATATAGTTAGATAACATAACATAGCCGATTGTTTATGCGCAAACGATAAATCGCAAGTTGAAAATCCTAGGGTTTTCATTTGATTTTTGAACATTAAGAGTGGACTCTTTTTTCTGTTAAGATAAGAGCTTTAAGTGTGCTTACAATGCATCGATTTCATAATGGCATTTAAATGTTTGTTTTGTGAAAAGACAACAGATGCACTATCGATAGGGCAAAACAGCTGAATAGTTTAGTAGTTTAGGACAAATACAATTTTGATGTGCTTTAGATCTTGTTTATTCCTCTATGGATCTTTTAGAATAAACAGTTAGGGATAAAGTGGTCACATTCACTGATCTTGGAATTAACACTGATTCAGAAAAGTACGTTGTCGACTTGGAAAAGTATTCAAGCAATGTTTGGAACACTCTGATGTCAACATGGGGGTAATATCTGGAGCATTGGACCGATGTAATGGGAACTATGTTGGCAACTTCTGAACGCCATATTACACCGAACAATGTGGCGGAGGATTTGCATTAATTTCACTGATTCAGATTTTATTTTCCTATCGGCATTTACATGTTTTCAATAGAGACTGAAAAAGAAAGTCGACACCTGTAATTTATTTTTAACGAAACCCAAACAAAAATATTCCGCTATTGTATTGATATGTTTTGTACATCTTGACTTTTGTTCAGATATGAGTAAATATATTTGAACTATGACGCCGATCCAAATAAATCAAAAACAGCGATTCAAAACTGGAAATGAACAAAAACTTGTTCTTATATACATACGATTGTAGGGTTTGCACGGATTGTTAAACATATCTTCTTCTCCAAAAGAATCATATCATGTTGTGCAATGTAAGTGAATGGTAAGAAAATACTCCGACCATGAAAGTGAAAGAGCAACACGCTGGACACTTGCGTCTTCCACCAATGTGAGTAACTCGGTGTGTTCCTAATTCCATAAATCGTTTAAAAGACAACATTTTCTTTCTCGATAATTTTGTGGTCTAGGAATTCGCAAAAATTATCTGTGTGTCATCATCTATTGTAAATATTTATGGTGATTTCTAAAATATTAATTTATATATTTTCCGCGAAAAATTGTAAAACGATCAAATTGTCTTTACAGTTGCCAAAGCTACTTGTGTTACTAGATTTACTTAAAATGCTAATTAATGGTTTTCTCGAACTTATTAATGTTACAAATAATGCTAGCGGTTATCTTGAATTTGTCAATGTTACAAGCAATGCTTATGGTGTTCTTGAAGTTGACAATGTTACAAGCAATGCTTATGGTGTTCTTGAAGTTGTCAATGTTACAAGCAATGCCAATGGTGTTCTTGAAGTTGTCAATGTTACAAGCAATGCTAATGGTGTTCTTGAAGTTGTCAATGTTACAAGCACTGCCAATGGTGTTCTTGAAGTTGTCAATGTTAAAAGCAATGCTAATGGTGTTCATAAAGTTGTCAATATTATCATTAATGCTAGCGGTAATCTTGAGGTTGTCAATGTTGCAAGTAATGCTACCGCTTATCTTAAAGATGTACATGTTACAAGTAATGCTAGCGGTTAGCTTGAAATTGTCAATGTTACAAGAAATGCTAATGGCTTTCTTGAAGTTTTCAATGTTATAAGCAAGGCTAGCAGTTATCTTGAAGTTGCCAATGTTACAAGTAATGCTAGCAGTTATCTTTAAATTGTCAATGTTACAAGTAATGCTACCGGTTATCTTAAAGATGTACATGTCACAAGTAATGCTAGCTTTTATCTTGGAGTTGCCAATGTTATGAGTAATGCTAGCATTTATCTTGAAGTTGTCAATGCTACTAGTAATGCTAGCTTTTATTTTCAAGTTGTCAATGTTACTAGTAATGCTAGCTATTATCTTCAAGTTGTCAATGCTACTAGTAATGCTAGCTATTATCTTCAAGTTGTCAATGTTACTAGTAATGCTAGCTTTTATCTTCAAGTTGTCAATGTTACTAGTAATGCTAGCTATTATCTTCAAGTTGTCAATGTTACTAGTAATGCTAGCTATTATCTTCAAGTTGTCAATGTTACTAGTAATGCTAGCTATTATCTTCAAGTTGTCAATGTAACAAGTAATGCCAATGGTTATAGTTCCCTTAATTTTCGATGTTTATGAATAGTCTCAAATGACAGAATTGTTTTTCTAAAAGTGGTCCAACAATATATATTATTTTGATATCATTTATAACACTTGTGAGACTTTATATATAACTATATAGTTTGTGTATATTTAATTTATTAAAAAAATAGATGGTGCCTTTGAAAACCAGATATGTATATACAACTGGATTGTTAAAGTGGTTATATCCACTTAACTCTATATCGAGCTTAATAACATTAATCTACTAGTTCAGATGATTTCAGGTTATTTGCCCGGTTGATTTTCTCTTCATACCCGAATAAGCTAAATCGCTTTGATTGTTTTCTCAATTGCTTTAACGCGCTATTTGACCTTACATATTAGTACTATTGAATATGAAATTAATTGCTTTCAAATAAGAAAAAAGTCTACAGAGAACACAAAAAGACAAACATAAGAGTGCATTCTACAGAACATGAAGGCGCCTTCTTTATAAATTCTAAAGGATTTAGAGATGGAATGAAAACTCTGATTATTAAAAACAATGCCTGAACAGATAGGATATGAAAGTTTACCACCTATGTAAGTACCACAGTTATAATATTCTGGAAGTTCTTGACTGTGTGTTTGTATGAAGTTGGTGATTTTGTTGATTTTGTTTGTGTCTTGGCCCACTATGTAAAAATGTTTGGCTGTTTTCTGTATGGGCATCTCTCCCAGTTCTTAAATAATAATTGCATGATAAGCACCGCATCTACTTTTTACATTAATTGGGTATATGGTGAATTGTATTGTGTCAGGTTCAATAATTAATAACAATAAAAAGTACAGTTAATTGCGTGAAAAAAGTCTCTGTTTGTACAAAGATTTACTCGGAACCGTCACAATGCAATACGCTATTGTCTTAATTAAACACAAATTTACTTTCGTTGGAGATATGTTTTATAATGATAAAACTCCCAATAACAAATATAGACTGCTAAATTAAACATAATTTTACTTTTTGTAAGTATGCTTTATAAAAGTTTATCTTTACAGTCGCCAATTACGAATATGGGTTGCTTTATTAAACACTGTTTTACTTCTGGTACATGCTGGAAATATCCTTTAATTATGTTATCATCAAAGCATTCAATAAGGAGCATAGACTGCTTAAACTAGGAAAATTATACTCGACTGCTTAATTAATAGTCGCTTTCTTTTTTTGAAATATCATTATTTTTCAATGAGTCATTCATTAAAGATTAAAACCCTTCACGTAGAGTAGTCCAAGAGAAACGAGATTAAAACCCACTTCGTAGTGTAGTCCAAGAGTAACGAGATTAAAACCCACTTCGTAGAGTAGTCCAAGAGTAACGAGATTAAAACCCATTTCGTTGTGTAGTCCAAGAGTAACGAGATTAAACCCATTACAAAGTGTAGTCCAAGAGTAACGAGATTAAAACCCATTGCGTAGTGTAGTCCAAGAGTAACGAGATTAAAACCAATAACATAGTGTAGTCCAAGAGTAAAGAAATTAAAACCCATGACGTAGTGTAGTCCAAGAGTAACGAGATTAAAACCAATTACATAGTGTAGTCCAAGAGTAAAGAGATTAAAACCCATAACGTAGTGTAGTCCAAGAGTAACGAGATTAAAACCAATTACTTAGTGTAGTCCAAGAGTAACGAGAATAAAAACCCACTTCGTAGAGTAGTCCAAGAGTAACGAGATTAAAACCCATTACGTAGTGTAGTGCAAGAGTAACGAGATTAAAACCAATTACTTAGTGTAGTGCAAGAGTAACGAGAATAAAAACCCACTTCGTAGTGTAGTCCAAGAGTAACGAGATTAAAACCCATTACGTAGCGTAGTGCAAGAGTAAAGAGATTAAAACCCATTACGTAGTGTAGTGCAAGAGTAACGAGAATAAAAACCCACTTCGTAGTGTAGTCCAAGAGTAACGAGATTAAAACCCATGACGTAGTGTAGTCCAAGAGTAACGAGATTAAAACCAATTACATAGTGTAGTCCAAGAGTAAAGAGATTAAAACCCATTACGTAGTGTAGTGCAAGAGTAACGAGAATAAAAACCCACTTCGTAGTGTAGTCCAAGAGTAACGAGATTAAAACCCATCACGTAGTGTAGTCCAAGAGTAACGAGATTAAAACCAATTACATAGTGTAGTCCAAGAGTAAAGAGATTAAAACCCATAACGTAGTGTAGTCCAAGAGTAACGAGATTAAAACCAATTACATAGTGTAGTCCAAGAGTAAAGAGATTAAAACCCATAACGTAGTGTAGTCCAAGAGTAACGAGATTAAAACCCATTACGTAGTGTAGTGCAAGAGTAACGAGAATAAAAACCCACTTCGTAGTGTAGTCCAAGAGTAACGAGATTAAAACCCATTACGTAGAGTAGTCCAAATGTAACGAGATTAAAACCAATACATAGTGTAGTCCAAATTTTACGAGATTAAAACCCATTACGTAGTGTAGTCCAAGAGTAATGAGGTTAAAACCCATCACGTAGAGTAGTCCAAGGGCCCACATGTCTACATTATGACAACGTGTTACCAACATCTGCTTGAATATACAGATTAAGAACAATTATTTTGTTTGATACTCCTAATTCAGAAAGAGGCACGTTGATCAATCTGGTATTTTGTCAGATAGCCAATGGCCATTATGATTATAGTAGTTGTGTGGTGGTATATGCATCAGCTTCTCACCAAGGGACTGTGGGCCCGATCCCCACTGATGGAACATTATTGCTCTCTCATTAAGCACACTGAACTGGATTTTGCCCAGGAGAGTGATACATGCCAATTAAGTATAAACCCAATAATACTTTAACCAGGGCGAATCCTAATCCCATAAGAACCGACTATATATAATCCGGCAAGGTCTCCTTTTGCACATATATTTACGTTTCTTCTCCAATCATGATCTGTAATAAAGTATATCTGATAGGTGATGTAATCTGCGATTTAAACCAGTGCAAAACAGTGTGAAGTAATAAATTCTCGAAATTTTACCCAAAATAGTTAATATAGTTAATATAGTTGCTTAGTTAGTTTAATAGATACGACCTCTTGCAATGCTTGATTGCTCAACAGAGATCGAAACAGTTAAACAATAGGATATGCATTGGGCTAAACACCTGTTGTATTCCATATGTGATACAGAACGCTTACCAACTAGTTCGTGCACTCTCCTCTAGTCAGACAATTTGAAAATGTATTAAGTAGATGATATAACCTAAATTAATGTTTGTTTTCCCTTAGTAATGATTTTGTACAAAGCATTGAGCGAGCCTCTCCCAGCCCTTCTTAATCATTTTAAATCCTATCGAATTAATACATGGGTTGTAGGTCCTTTATCATGTCAACATATTGAAAATGATCAAGAACGTATAATTGGTAGCGAAACGGACAAGAAAATCGCTTTTGCTATTATATCTTTGATAAGAAAAATGGCTTAAGAGCAAAATATATCAATGACTAAATGTCAATACTGTCAAGTGAGCTTTCCATGATATTAGGACTGAGACAGTTTGATTAAATTGTTGGGCAAAGTTTTTTGGCTGACATAAATAACGTTCTTTTACAATATCTTGAACATATTAAATGTAGCATTTTTTAACCTTTATAGTCTAGTCATTTATTATCTAAATTACTAAAACGTATAAACATGACAGTTCCCACAATAGAATATATTAATTTGTCCCCAATGTAAGTAAAACTTACATGTATATCTATCCCGTAATAGTTGACTATCTAGTATAATTGTGAATACAATTTATGAAGATGCGGAGAGCATTGGTATGATAACATGATAACGGGATAATTATAGAGTCATGTGATTAAATACACTGCTCGTGTATATTGCTATGGTAACGGTCGGGAAGACTTATAATGCGAAAAGTCATTCTACTGGTGACTCGGGTGATACCGTAGCATTTACTTCACACCTTCAACTAGAAACCCTAAGTTTTACCATCAGAGTAATCTTCCACAAATGTTGCACTTAATTGTGTCTGAGAGTTTAGAATTTTGTTTATGACTTGTGACTGAAATGACGATGGAGCATTAGAAAGTCCGAATGCCATTCAGTCAAAAATTATTGCTGGGTGTTTTACTTGTTCCGGTTTTTCTTAGTTGTGTTGATCAACAACCAATGCAAGTGCATAGTAAATACTCTTATATATGTTATCTTATTACTTAAGCATATGGAGCATTAACAGAAAAAATATTTTTTGTTAATAGCTTTACCAAATTAATCCGTGTTAGTCTCGGATTTGAATTTCATTTAAGACCTTTTAACTTGTTTTAAGGCATTTGACAAGGTTAAAACGTTTCGTGGCGAATCCTTGGTCTAGTGGTGACACCCTTGATTGTCAATACTAATCGTCTTCCGGGAGGGACGATACATAGGGACCCCGTGTGGCAGTGCTATACACTGGTGCACGTTAAAAAACCAGGGTTACATTCTGTCTGTGGTCTACGCTCAAAACAACTAAAATGACTAACAATCTTATCGGAGAACTCGCCGAATGGGCCTTGCCCGAGTGCAAGTATAAATAAGCTTACACACACCTTAAAACCTTCATATTTTTATTAATGTTTCTAAAACATTCAGAGATGTTTAGTGCTATAAATCAAGCACAAAGAAAGGATCGAGTGGATCATTTGGCCATAAAATAACATGCCCTTTACCCCTAACCTTCCAGAGTTCTTTATTCTTTATGCATCCCTCACAACATGTTGTTTTCAAAACTCACTGGAATGTTAAGCTCTTCTGTTATACAGTTCATACCGAACAAGAGTTCATTCCTTACTGGGATATTGCTTGTGTAAGAAGTTTGGTTCGGGAAATATTTGTACCGCTGTCTAAAGAGGAAATCGTACAGGTTACACACCACCATTGTCATTTCCCATATATTCAGTGTGAAGTGATCATTTTTAGAAAACATTTAAAGGCATTTCGAGCGATTACAGACTATGACAACCAAATGTATTCTTATACCCCAAGCTATAGATAACATTTTTAGCAAATAAAAAGGGGTGTCAAGTTATTCCAATGCAAAATCACACCACTTGAAAAATAAATCTAAAAATTGCAAAGTCCGCCATGACAGTTCTTCCAAAATGACCTTTCAACTTTACGGCATCAGTAAATGCTTCGATCTCTACTCTAAATAATAAATCCAGCAACGTATAAATGTTTCAGGTTTTTTGGATTTTTTGCTTTACAATGTACTGAGCATGTGGAAATATGTATATATCTCATTAAGATTTTTTTACACAACGGAAATACATATATGACTAAATGGTAACGTCATACCTGCATGTCAAACTCTGCGATGATATTGCTAATAATAAAACGCGTTTCAAACGATGTTCTATACGCATTCCATATGGTTTAATCGTGCATGGGCCCGTTTTCACCTGCATACGAAGTGAGAACGGATTAACGAATTTTAACGTTACCAATATATGTAACGATCGATTGCACCCCTTTGACAAGATATCTGTCGTAAAAAGGTTTGCAACTCAGCCGTAGATAAAGTGATGCACACCGTATGAAATCGTGTTACATTCGAATCAAAAACGCACTTTGATTTAGCTTTAATTCGTACTTAATTGTGACAAGGAATGAACCACGATTTTTACGATGGACCACGAATGGGTAGAGGATTCCTGTAAGGTTTAGCAGATACTCGGACCGCTTTACAGTTTGGAAATATAGCGGCGTCATCGCGTCTATGCCACGACAGTGTTCAACAGTTCAATACGCATACAGTTGCCTCTGCGTATGTGCCCGCGATTTGATACACGTACATGCGTGCAAGGCATAAGCTTGCGACCTTTGTGCAATCTATTACACCAATTATAGGAGTATGGAAAAATGCCGACACAACACGATCACAACACCTATTCTTCTCTGAATGTATGCTAAAGCACTACGTTACTACGGAGGCAGTTGTTAACGTTTGTAACTTGGTGAATGTTGCTGTTACGGTAATGTCCGCGTATCGCGATGCCACATGAACCCAAAAGCACAGTCAATCGCTAGAAACTTTTATTTTATTGTACGCCCATTGTGGTAGATCTTCATCTAATCTTACACAACAGTCAGTGCACCGTGAACAAGCATTTACAATAGCCTGTTAAAGTTCATGAGTACTCCTAATGCTGTTTTGGTGTTTCATAACTAAGTATGGTTTAATATACACTTCTTTTTTTCGTAGAAGAAGCGTAAATGCAGGTAAAATAGGGGCTATGGCATCTTATTCAACACGATTGACAAAATAATCATGAACTATACGTATAGGGACCATTGTGATGGAAGAGAGCTAGATGCCGTCAAGCTTTCTTCTAGTTCTTTCTTTTTAAGTGAAATCTTTATAATTTTTGTACCATAGTTTGGACATTTTTGTCTTTTGGAAATAGAAATCGCTTGGAAATTAATACAAATAGCACTCCCCTCTTCAGTTTGAGGGGGTTCCTATCCATGTTTGGCCTTTTGTTTATGAAATATAATTGGCTATTAGATAGCTCGTTTATTTATTTGTACGAAACTTTCGCGCACTCATCTTATCTTGTGCAAATACATTTTAAGTGTATAACGCAATTTACCATTAGATGTTAGGTAATCTTAATCCCATAGCGATGGCATGTTATCCATTTCCTTATATGCCTTCTTATTACGCTGATAACTCTTGAACAGTTCAAACAACAAGGAACCGTTTTTAAAACTGTTCAAATATAATAAAGACATGTTTCAATTTAATCATATGTTATTGCATGACGATACAGTAACACAATCTATAATGAAGAAAAACAATGAGAAACAGACGCAGTGCAATGTAACATTGTTTACGTCCATGCACAGGGGTACACAGGTGTAACAAACATTAGTCAACCTTGTCATCACGCCGTATAGCACGTTTACAAGGCTACAAAGCACATTTGAGTTATAATTTCTCTTTACAACAACTAAATTATTTAAACAGTGTATACAAATGTATCTGTCACAGTAACCTTAATATCTCTAGCGCGGAGGAGATGACGGGGCAGGCACGGCTGGACGTGGTCCACATCCGGGAAGACGCCACCGGCCACCTGCTGTGCTGGGGCAGCGGTGAGTTCGGCCAGCACGGCCATGGTTACCGGAAAGAGGTCATATTCTTCGACGGCGCCGTTGAGAAGTTTTGCGGGGCCCCAGAAGGCTGCGTTAAACATATGGCATGCGGAGCCAGCCACACAGCAATCGTCACGCGTGAGTAGACTGGGTTCATTTCTGTATGCATAAAGCAAGGTGAGGAATCGTTGTTAATTAAATATTCTCCTGCACATTTGGGTTATGTCCCTTACTCTAAAGCAAAACAGAACAACAACACAAATAGTGACGACATGGCAACCGAACGTTTAGTTCCAGACTTAATATATAAATTAATTTTAATTAATATTGGTTGGAAACATTACTTATATTTCTTCATCTTCAAACAGTTTTCCCCCCGAAACGTGTATGTCTATTTCCTTATTTCGGTGGCTATTTTTTCATTAAAAATTTCCCCTTTCGCCGACCCAACGTCAAAAATATTACAATTTCTATCGACAAAACGACAAGATAAAACACGCCAAATGTCGTCCGACCGATATCCGTTCTTATCTTCGATGTAGGATTTTCTTCTTGTCAAAATGAAAAAAACAAGCCATAATGCTATGTTTTTTCATATTTGTATTCATGTTTACCCCATTTATCTTATTTGTTGTATTTTGTTTATGTTAATGTTTTATTTTACACAGTTCGTACAAGATACAACATGTAATCATGTTTATATAATGTCGGCTATATGAAACAATAAGATTTGCTCGTAGAGATATTTTCCGACGTTACAATATGTAAGGTTTCTGCCGAGCGTGATTCTATAAGCTGCCAGCTTTCGTCACAATCGAGCTAAATAGAACTGAATATAAACTAACAATATATAAGAATCATTTTGATGCAAGACATTAAAGATGCGGCTAAATAGGTTAAAGTGTGGATTATATATTTTCTACCATACTTCGTATATGACAATAAATAGAACAATCAATGTTTCTTACTGATATATGCCTAAAAGGATAAAAAAAATGGCGTATTTATTTATAAATTATAGGTGTTTGTTTTTCAGAAAGGCACATCAAAGTGTGTGCGAACGTAACGCCATTTCAGAAGATCTCATTGAAAATGCGCCCAAACCCTTACTTGGTTCAGCAAACATTTGAATATCACATTTTTTTTTCATTCTGAAAAAATATGTGAATAATATAAGTGTAAACATATGTGAAATCTCTTCAAAATGTATTCACTATTTTCACCATTAATGTTCTTGTTGAAGGATGACCTTAAGATTTTAAATATCTAACTTGAAACTTCATATATTGTTACCAGAGTGTTAAATATAAAATAAATGACTATCAAGATAATCTTCCAGCACATTGAGCATTTAAAAGAGAGACCTATTCATGGGCGGAACAGCCTTCTTAACTCGGCGTTCTCTTTTGTTCCTCGTCCGAGTATGTTCAACATTATTCTACTTATTCTAGTCAAATGTAAAGTTGTTGATTGTTGATTGTACTCTTGTGAAAAGATATCGATAAGTTAAGGTAAATCATTACACACTTTTATACACTTTTTAGGGCTTTGTACTGAATCTCTTGTAGTTTCTCCGTGTTGGTCCTACAAATATTCCAAACAATTGAGCAGTTGTTAAAAATAGTCAATCTGTTCATCAATATAATGGTATTCAGCAGACTTTTGCATTAACAGCAACCAACATCAGCGCGAGCTGACTTCCTCATAATGTCGAGCGTAGGAGTGAAAACTAAACCTTTTGTTTTTTGCCTAAAATGATTTTTTATATTTACTGAAGGCCGGAAACCTTTCGACGTTTTACGACATCATGTCACATGGCGTGGCCGATAGTTCTCCTACCGCTCTCGGCATTTTCTAAATTAACACAACATTTCTCCATCTAACTGAATGACAAATTAACACAGAAATGACTCAACTTTTAATTAGCACCAAACTTTTTTGTGGAACTTGAGAAATTTGCGGAAATGGAATGAATCGGGCTACTATAATTTTGCGCTCGAAACTAAATTACGCTTTCCGCATTTGTGTGTTATTTGGCACTTCGTTGGTCATAAATTTTCATTATTCCAAATAATTATGTTTTGAGACGAAAATGTTACACCACAGAACAATAGGTCTTGTGGGCAGGGTACGGATTCCCGGAGGAAGGTCTGTAATTGTTTTAGAGGTTAGACAATACTGGATCGCACTGTTTCGTAACAAAACGGACCACTGTCATGCGATTATTCCCGACGACGCGAGGCTTGTCGCACGTTAGGTAAGAATGGTTGGTGTGAGGCAGTCGATGTTTGGTCGATTAAGGTTTAAACCTTACACTTGTGGTTCATTATGGAAACATAAGTCATCATCATTCGCTTCATGGTAAATGTAACAAATATGCTCACATATTTGTCCGACTATGATGATTTTAAATTGAATATTGCTTGACTAAACTATATTCAATGTCATAAAGAGGCGGAGTGGAAATTTATCCTCTCATTGTTTATGCACGTTCTTCCCCAGTTCATTAAGTAGAGCGGTTTATATTCAAACCCCGTCATTTGCGTCAATGATAACGTCCTAAATCCCATTTGCATTTTGTCGTCTCCGACATTATACATACAATTAACAGGGCAAAGAAAGGAAACAAATCAGGTCTTATTAATATTCGGGCCTGCAATCTTGTTCATTTCTGTCATAACCCCATCTTGCCTCATCCTCTCCGCCATTAAATTAGGGATGCAGATCAAGTTGCGAGAATGCCAGAGTCTGACAGAGTAATTGCCCTTTGACACAGTGGCGCTGTCTCCAGTCTCCTAATGCCAAGTCAATATCGCGGCCTTCTCTGCATAATAATACTGAAACTTATCGACGAAGACATGTCCACCGACAAAATAAGATAACAATATGCAGTGCGTAATTCTTAATTTGTTTGCATTTAGTTCAATAAAACAAAACGACAACAAAATATTGTGGTTCGGTGTGTGTGACTCATTTTTTTAAATTTATACAATTTAACTAGTTTAACACGTTTTATATACATATAAACATTTATGTTAACATTTCTTAGCCGAAGTCAGTGACGACCTCACGACGGCAGTGGTTTGCCGTATCTTAAAGATTTACTCCGGACGAGACCATTGTTTCACTGTAATCACCGCTCAGGGAGGGGAAGGCCACTAAATATGCACAGAGACCATCACCATAAAACGTCATCTTTCCCTCGGTTAATCACGTTTTCATCGAATCTGTCAATTCCGAGATGAAATATGCGGTTTATTATAGCGTCAATATTCGCAATATTCAGATCGGGTGTGGAAAGATTGGTCATCCATTACGTTCCATGTTTTTTCTCGGTGTTAATGCAAATAAACGGGATCTCCGGGAAAGATTGGAGGTCCTGTCTGGGATCAAGTTGCGGTCGGGGAGAATGAATTGGGAGAGCAGGGGTGAGCGATGTGGGTCGTGGGTGGAGTGCTTTACTGGCACGGAATATAATGTGCAGCTCCATGTACGAGAATAACACAATACCATATAGACTTCTTTATGTTAGACATTATATCAAAAGGTCAGGTCACCACGATAAACCTTAAACATATTTAATGTATTTTTTCTTGCCATTTCTGTAGTTTTTTTTATATTAAATGCATTATTTAAGTTATATCATGGAAACCAGCACAAAGTGCGCATTCCGTCTATCCGTGTATTTTAATGATTTTATATCGAACGTTCTGAACAGTGCGTCATTTTAGTGAACGTTTTCTGTAGAAAAATGAAGATGGCGAGTAACTTCTTGAATTTACTCCAATGAAAACTGAAACTATCATATTCAAGCATTTTAAAGATAATATTACTTCACAAAGATAAATGTCAGGAATCTTTTAAAAGAACATATGTCTAAGATTATGAAGGACGGCAGTTTCCAATAAAAACAACAACCAAATTAGTCTTTGAAGTACTGACGTATGTCGAATAAAACTAGTTATAAAGATATGTTCTTTGAGTGAAATAAATACGTTTTTCTTAAAGATATACTGGTGGAAATAGCAGTAAAAAACACATAGCTATCGCTTTTTAATTTCAAACTTCGATATAATTTAAAATTGTTCATTAAATACGATACCTGAATATGTAAGGCTTTGATAGTGTGACTCAAAAGAATATTACGTATAATAAACTATGCTTTTTTTTCCTACGTCTGAACATTGTCAACGTTTAAGTATATTAGCCCCCTTAAGACGTCTATCCCTCTGTAAAATAAATGAAATACTGAATAGCAACTAGGTTGCAGGCGTACACCATATTTATATAAGGCGTTAAAATAAGGCGTCCCAATAAACCAATATATATTTTTTTCTTCAAAACGACTGTAAATATTTAACAATATAATCGAAGATTTAAGTAAAATATATCATAACATAATATTCAAAGGATCATTGAAGTCATTTGTATACGTTTGATTTCAAAATTATAAATAAACACGGTCTATGATTCAAAACGACTCGATTCAACATTAAACAGTTGATGCACGTATGCTTATATTCAATATTTCATATATTATTATATTCCCAGCGACTTTAAATTTAGTTCACATTTTCCTGAATATTTGCTGCAGTTAACAAGAAATCTTTCCTTTAGCGTCATTAACGCCTTAGACACTCATATAGTTAGACATAACATCGACATTGACTACAAGTCTTGTATGTGTTTTTTCCTTTTAAAAGCACAATCTCTCAAAAATAATTTGATTACAAAATTGGTAATTAAGCACAACTTATTGCTTTTGAGCAAATTACGCAAATACATGTTTATTCTTAAATTAGTTTTTTTGACTTTCTATGAGTAAATGGAGTAAAACCATTCCAGATTTTGAAACATACTATGCTCGTTTGTGGTTAAAATAAGCTGAGGCTTAGATAGTCTTTGTCAAGTTCATCAACTTTGTACTGTTTTGTCTTAAGTTGAATTTACACAAATATGAAGCAAACAACTCGAACATATGACACTAAGGAAACTACATTATACGATTTGAATCGTCTCAGATCTTTAATGAGACGGGCCCCAGACCTTTTGAAGACTTTGTATGTATCATTCCATTGTAGTCTGATGTTGCCAAATGAAATATGGACGAGCTCCGAAAATGTTAGAACACAACGAAAATACACTTGTAACGATTCTGATTGTATATATGTTACTATAGAACCACTATTATATCTATTGTATTACATTTTTCCAACACGCAAGGACAAATGTCAACTGAAAAGTATCAGAGCAAATGGCCAACTATGTAGAGGCAAGAGGCCAGCTAGCTGTTTGCGTGCAAGAAGCTCCCTCGGGCCTGGTGGCTCACAACCTGACAGCCCATTACCGCCCAGGACCTCAATGTTACCCAGGCCATCGACCCGACCAGGACTTTCCTAACAAAAGATCATACTCTCTGACACGAGCCTATATCTCCCCAATAAATCATCTGATAAAACATTTCTGACAACTTAATTCACTATGTTTATTGAGAGAGAGAATACGAGAAGCAATAAAACATCCCTTATATCCCTCCCAGAATCGACTGTCCAGAAAATGATCACTCCAATTCCTATATTTGCATAGAAACAGACCGGTACGGTAAGCGCCCGAACTGCAACGTCCTGGACTCAGTAAAGCTGTATGTAGAACCTACCAGGTCACGTGTGTGAATTCTTTTAATCATTCGATATAAAGGCAATAGTATTCATGTTGAAAGATCTAACGAAAGTTGGTATATATCCCGAAAGTTTAATCGTTTGTAACAGTACAGCGGTTGCTGTACAATTTAGATTCAAGCCTTTAATATTAGTCCTTAAATATCACTAAATTTGTCTTCAGGAGCAAGAATTGATATAAATTTCTTCCATCATCCTCTGCCAAGACCCGACGGAACCTCTATGGCTTGATTTCCTTAATTTCATGCCTTTATGATGATCCATAATTCTTAGAGCAGAAACCCTAACTTAGGCGGATAAATTGAGAAATATTAAATTATAGCTGCTCATCTTCGCTGAATATTGATGTGACGGGAGAAGATCGGCCTGATATCCTACCAAAACCTCTAGAACAGCAATAATCAAATGAGGAAACATTAAAAAACCCTTGTCAAGTTTCCATCTAGAAATGATTGAAGCCCCTGACACGTTTTCATAAAAACGGCATCTAAAAGCATGCAGTAAATTATACGGAATTTTCTAACAATAACAAAGGTCGCCTTGATATGGGCAGGAATAAAGGGACAAGAGCCAGGGGAACCAGAAAGGCCGTGATATTTTGATCTTGTTTTTGTTACTCAGCGCCCGTATGTCAATACTATTTCATAAAGCAACGGTTTTGTGATTAAATGTAAGCATGGTTTCGGAGACGAAGTCAATTTTGTAATCAGCATCTTGACAGTTGGACAAAATACA
Organism: Mya arenaria; assembly: GCF_026914265.1. Classification (NCBI taxonomy): domain Eukaryota; kingdom Metazoa; phylum Mollusca; class Bivalvia; order Myida; family Myidae; genus Mya; species Mya arenaria. Next base: position 92,396,246 of record NC_069124.1, read on the forward strand.
GACGTGGAAATTTATGTATAATCTGGGAAATATTTCCAGAAAAGGAACAAAGTGAACATAAAAAACGAGGCGTTTGTTTATTACTTTTTAGCCTTATTTACACAATTTTAACAATTCCGTTCTTCGAAACAAAAGTGCACTTCATTATAAATCATTGTTTTTCTCTGCCCATATCTAATGCTAGCATTTCTTCTGTCGACAAACACCCATGTGTGCTTCACAATTTCAGCACATGCCATCTTATTTTAGCTTTGGGAATTGTTACTTAATTTTGACCCATGTCATAAATTTCTTGAGAAAAATTCTCTGAAAGCTTCGTGCTGAGGGAACGTCTTCGATTTTCAACTTTAACAATCGCATGACTGTGAACATTGTAAGACAACGTTACGAAAATGATGACATGCCTATCTCCCCATACGAGGTGCCGCGCTATTAAGGGATTGATTTTCACGGAGCCTACACCCTTTGTTAATAAAACTTAACAGTGAGATGCCATTGTTTCTTCACAAAATATGAAGTACTGTCATTAATATTGAAGACCTATGAGTTTTCGGCGTAATAATGCCAGGCGGGTTCGGAGCGGGGTTTCTGCGCGTTCACGTCACGTGATCGCCATGGGTTTTACGTAAATCACGAAATGTAATATAAGAACAATGTCTTCGATAAAATATGGCACACATCAGGCAATCTCTTAAATGGTGCTTTTTGCCCTCTGAGAATTTGAAAATGCAAATGTGCAAAAAATTTAATTGTATTTCGCTCTTCGACTTTTTTTTAAGTACATACACTTTAATTTCTTCTTAAAATTCACAACGACATCGTGTAGAGTAATGTATTTAATCATTAAATACATTACTCTAAATTTTAATGTGTAAATTCTCACAATCTATTTTCTTTTCAGATTCTAATGACCTGTATGTTTGGGGCAACGGTAACAGTGGACAGTAAGTTATTTAAATATGTAAATTAAGATCATAAAATTATTTGCCAAACGGCTTAGTTTCATACGCCCATTCGGGAGTCAGTAACTGTTGGGTTTATACGCCCATTCGCGTGTCTGTAACTGTTGGGTTTATACGCCCATTCTGGTGGATGTAACTCTTGGGTTTATACGCCCTTTCGGGTGTTTGTAATTGTTGGGTTTTATACATCAATTCGGGTGGATGTAACTGTTGGGTTTATACGCCCATTCGGGTGTCTTTAACTGTTGGGTTTATACGCCCATTCTGGTGGATGTAACTCTTGGGTTTATACGCCCATTCTGGTGGATGTAACTCTTGGGTTTATACGCCCTTTCGGGTGTCTGTAATTTTGGGGTTTTATACATCAATTCGGGTGGATATAACTGTTGGATTTATACGCCCATTCGGGTGGATGTAACTGTTGGGTTTTATACCTTCATTCGGGTGTCTGTAACTGTTGGGTTTATACGCCCATTCGGGTGTCTGAAACTGTTGGGTTTATACGCCCATTCGGGTGGATGTAACTGTTGGGTTTTATACCTTCATTCGGGTGTCTGTAATTGTTGGGTTTATACGCCCATTCGGGTGTCTGAAACTGTTGAATTTATACGCCCATTCGGGTGTCTCTAACTGTTTGGTTTCATACCTTCCTTCGGGTGTCTGTAATTGTTGGGTTTATACGCCCATTCGGGTGTCTGAAAATGTTGGGTGTTATAAGCCTATTTGGGTGTCTGTTACTGTTGGGTTTACACGCCCTTTCGGATGTCTGAAACTGTTGGGTTTATACGCCCATTCGGGTTTCTCTTTGGTTTTATACGCCCATTCGCGTGTCAGTCACTGTTGGGTTTACACGCCCATTCGTGTGCCTGTATGGTTTTATACGCCCATTCGGGTGTCTGTAACTGTTGGGTTTAATGCGCCAATATGGGTGTCTGTAACTGTTGGGTTTAATACGCCAATATGGGTGTCTGTAACTCTTGGGTTTAATACGCCAATATGGGTGTCTGTAACTCTTGGGTTAAATACGCCAATATGGGTGTCTGTAACTGTTGGGTTTAATACGCCAATATGGGTGTCTGTAACTGCTGGGTTTAATACGCCAATATTGGTGTCTGTAACTGCTGGGTTTATACGCCCATTCTGGTGTTTTAACTGTTGGGTTTGTACGCCCATTCGAGTGTCTGTACCTTGAGTTTATATTTTGCACCTTTGAGTTTCTCCTTTAGTATGTCACCAGTTAATTGGGTAAGCAGACAGCGAAGAACCTAACGTTTGGGACAATCATTTTGGAGTTATACATTAAGTATAATTAAGTATTGATCTTAAAATGCATGCAATTGTTTAAGAAAAAACAACAACGGTAATTTGCATTTAGACTAGGCAGTAACGATCTGGGCACGAAGCCGGAGCCTCAGTACGTGCAGTTGCCCCTTGGCTCGGCCCCGGGGTCAGGAATCGTTGGCGTGGCCTGTGGGGGCCGCCACAGCATGGTCTGGACGGATGCCGGCCAAGTCTTTACGTTTGGGAACAACTTTAACGCACAGCTTGGCTACGACTTCCGAGAAAAGAAATATAAAGACACGCAGGTACTTTACTGCAAGTTTTTTTACATATAAGCAAACGAAATGTTAATCTTATAAATGAATAAAGAAATTCTCTTATTCATAATAATTAATTGAATACCATTTAAAGAAACCCTTCGTCGTTGCCAGCTTTTTATCAAAGGCATAGGTTTCCAAGCAGGCGAAACAAACCAGTCGTTTTTAACTTTTTACCATTATGATACAATATTAATTTGTTGGGTTCCTTAAAATAATGGATGTTCATAAACTTGATCTGTTGTAAGTCAACCTTCTGGGAAAATAATGACGACCAGGAAGAGAATAACGTTGTAAGTATGTGTGCACCGTTAACTTATGGTTGCGACGCTTGGGGTGATTTATTACTGACGTAATTGTGAAGTTTCACGTTAACAAAACACGGTATGAGCAATGCACTAATGTGTTTGATAATGGTTTGTTCATTAACGTCACAACTAGTTGACCACATTTTTCATGAACTAGTTATACGTGAAGAATCACTGAGTTTTACAGATGAAATAAGATAAAATCTGGACGAGCTACCAGGTACATGCTGATTGGCCGCTTTAGATATATTCCTAGATATCTTCTAATGAAAACAAATAATACTGCGGTAAAACATTTTCATACATGCATATTTGTGATTAATATGATTACTCCAAACCAGAGTTAAAGTTTGCATCTTGCAAGTAACGAGTAACTGCCCGCTGAACATATTCTTTCTAATAGGCCTATTTTGACATTAGTTTTAAATACAACTTATATGCGTTGATTAATCATGTGATTATATACAACATAACCTACAGACACAGCCAACTCTACTGAAGAGCCTCCAGCACCGGCCGGTAGTGCAGGTCGCCTGTGGGAGCAAACATTCCGTATTCCGGTTCCGGGATGGAGGCATCGCCTGCTGCGGGTGAGCGCCAGTTAAAGCAAGCATTTTTCAGAAATAAACAAAAACACGGACGTTTGTTTTGCTATTCAGCAGATTTCTTATATGCATGTGTTTAGTTTCCATACAAGTTAAAAACTAAACTCGACACTATAACATTGGTTGAAATGCTGCCCAACTTTGCCACATTGTTATTTGACCTCTTATTGTCTCTAAAACATTTTGTCCACTCTAGAGACAACAGTTACGGTCAGGTTGGATGTGGTACGCGGGATGACGCCCTAGCACCAAGGATCCTTGGGGGCGACCTCGCTCAAGGTGTGAAAATGGTGGCTACAGGGGCACACCACTCACTCGCAATCACCGGTAAATCGCCTTGAAATACGTTATAGCTACAGGGGTATTGTTCGCCATTAACAGGTTTTTGGAATAACCCATATTGAACTTAAGCCATTTGTTCAGGGTCAATGTCTTATAGTGGCATTGAAAGAAAACACGTATGATTCTTTCTAACCAATTATCTATCAAATGCATCTTGTTTTTCATTATTTCGGGTATATCCAACATCTATAAACAGACAAAAAGTTGCCATTTCAATCGGCAGTCTGAAGAGAAAGACCAATACGGTACAATGTTTAAGTATAAGTTTCGCCATGTTTGCGTTGTTCCACCAGTATCGGGCGAGGTGTATGTGTGGGGGTACAGCCGCGCATGCGGGAGCAGGGACGAGGACATCCTTGCGGCTCGGAAGTGCCCCACCCACCATAACAACATCGTCGGTGTCGCTGGTGGTGGCATGCACTCAATGGCGCTCTCTGGTTGGTTCATTTATACACTTCAGATTACTTTATTAAACAAAAAGTATGCAACTAAATTTTGGTAAAAATAAAAAGAAGAATATTCTGTTAGTCCTTTACAGAAATAAACAAACGGTAGCTACTGTTTAACTAAGCTATTAATTCTTCACAATGCAGCTAACGGAAGTGTATATACATGGGGCGGCGGGGCGGACGGGCAGTTGGGACACGGAGAGAAGGTCCGCTTTCTGTCCAGGCCACGCCGGGTCCGCGATCGCCACGTGGTCAACAGATGCATCCAGATCGCCGCCGGGGAAAACTTCAGCGCCGCTGTCACTGGTAATAAACCTGAATATCAAGCCAATAGATTTATGTTTGTATGAGCTCTAGAACATGTTCATTTCTTTTCATTTTATAAAAAGCGTAACTTTACTAAGGTTTCTGCATTTGAAGTTTATGCACAATCAAATATTTCCAATACAAATACTTGTACTTGTTATATATTCTCTTTAAACCGCCCCGGAGACTTGCATTTTGTGTATTCACTTTAAACCATCCTTGTAGATGTGCATGTTGTATATTTCGTGTTCACCACCTCCAGGGACTTGCATGTTGTATATTCTCTTTAAACCATCACCAGAGAAGGGACTGTTGTACATGTGGGGAAAGAACAGCCACACAATAATGTCGGACAAGCCAACCAGCCACAAGGTGCTGCTGCCGCATGGCGTCAACAAGAACTTTCGGGGCGGCAGGATATCCGCCGTCGTCTGCGGCTCCTGGCACGCACTTGCCCTCATCGGCAGACCGGGTATAAGCCTTGTACACTAGCATCCTCTACATTATTATACAAATGTATACAGTTTTTGTCATGAAATTGAATGCAATCTGGCATAGTAGCAGCCGAGCGTTGTGTAAACGTATCGTCAGTATTAGTATCTATACGTACATTTTATTTCAGTGATGCTAGAACGGAACACGAACGAAATCTCTGATGAGTCCAGTGACGAGGTGGTCAAGATCGAAGAGGAAGACCTTGATGTATGTCTGTTACATATGATTTTTGTAAAAATAAACTATTTAAAATAATTCTATCATTTAGGTGGTACGTTTCATAGAATAATAAGATTAACCATAACGGACTAGATCGTAAAATTGCATTCAAGACAACGGTCTGTTCTTTTTCCTCACGTAAGGAGATGGACGTGGACGCTGTGGCGGACTCGAACTCGGACGAGGAGCTGGTCGGCACATACCGGCGCGAAACCAGCCGCCTTGAGCGCGAGAAGACGACTGTCAGTCTGGCGGATTTCTACGCTCCGACACCAGACCCCAAAACACGTATGTTAACGAATTCCGTCGGCATTCAAGGATTTACCATTTTTACTTTATTCAGAACTGAATCAAATACGCTATTTTACGAAAGTCATTAGGTAGAAGCTTATTTTGGTTTATTCGTTCTGACAAGCAAAACACGATTCATTCAACGATGTTTACGCATTATCCTTGTATTGCTTGCAGTCCGATCTCCGAGTCCAGAGCTTTTCTTCCCGAAGGAAGACGATGATGACGTAGACCGTATCAACAGCACACGCTCGGCCGCAACCATGATTGTGCGCGTGCCAAGCCAGCCACTTCTGACGTATGCAGACGCCGGCACATCACCCATGACTTTAACTACGGCAAGCACAAACAGTAGCAGCGTCACAACATCATCAAGAGTTCCTAGTCCTATTTCAGAACTTCCTCGTAACAAAATTGAAAAACTCCAAAGGAAACTCAGTCGGCCGGAGAAAAAGTTCAGGGAGTTTGATCCAATGAAGTTTGAGAGGGACAAACTACGGAGTAGCAAGTCGCCTGTGTCCGAGGTTGTGCAGCTTAGTAGGAGCTCTGCAGACTCTTTTATATTACCACGGGAGCCGACTGGGCTCTCAAAGAAGCATGTAGACTTCTCTGAAATGGAAGAAATAAGGTTAAAAGGACCTAAATCACCTGAGAAGCTCTCTCGCCAGAGCAGACACAGGGAGAGTAGAGAAGCCAGTCCCACACGGACACGCCATAAGGACTCGCTGAGCCCGTTCAAAGACCACATGCGGGACCTAAACCATTCCCGCTCTCGGCACCGCTTCCTTGATTCTCAGCTCTCACACAAGAGCGACAGCGCCATCCTCATGGAGTCCCCGCTGTTCCGCGGAAGTCGCAGCACTGCCATGACAGAGTTACTCAGCCGTCCCTCACCGGACACGCCCCTTGCCCTGGTGGATGACCGCCATTACAAACACCACGTGCCCAAACACCAGGCCCGGAAGTACAAGACAGGAACACTCACAGAAACAAACTTCGGGGTGAGTGTGAATAGGTTTTGAGAACCTCCCTTTATTGTTTATGCAATGTTGTTGACTTTATATTTATATCATTAAAATATTGTGTCACAAAACCCATCCTTGTCTTGTTAAGATTGTAAAAAATGTCTTCACTTTTTCCGCCGTTTAACATAAAGTTTATAAGCATTTGTCGATTGTTTAACAAATTGAGTGATGCTTTGTACGAGTCCAATGCATGTTTTGTAAATGTCATGTTCTATGTTTTAACATCAGTTTCTGTGTCGTATTGGAAATAATCGTGTAACTTATTTAATTGTCTGATAGATGTTTGTTTCGTAACCAAAATGACAACTGTTGCATTGTTTCCCATTTTCAGCCCATTAACCCCTTTCAGGACCTGATATCGGTCTCCAGGTACAAACAATAGCACGCATGGCACACACGGTTTAGTCAGAATTGCAAAGACAATTCGATCTGCAGATGGTTGCAAAATAGCGCATACAAGCACTTTTACCTTTAAAAATATGCTGTGATAAAGCAGGTTCTGCGAAATATTTGTCAAAATTTGCACTACTTATTGTCGAAAAGTTTTAAGGATGTAAAGCGAGCTTGCATAATATTAATTTTGAGCTTAGCCATTGTAGGTGATTTCAATGCCCTGATTATTTCTTACATAAAAAACAACCCCCTTCCCCCCAAATGTTGCACCCTCATAACATTTTCATAGCAACGTGACCCTTTCGGCAAAAGATGCAATATATTAGCGTTATTTATATGAACAACACAGTGTATGCATTGATAATTTCACCCGGTAATTGTTATTTAATGAATAATTTCTTAAACTAACCACGATCTGTCGGATCTTTAGTAACTTTCTTGTTAGTTTGTCTTCTCGAACATCTACACAGAATCACTATTTGCGTATAACACCGCCCGCCCCCTGCCCCTAATCTCCCAAATTTACAACCATCTGCAGTGGGGACTGTCACAATAGAAACTAACCAGGGAATGCCACTTCTAAATTGTACTTTGGCACTTGTTTCAGGTTTCTAAAAATAGTTTCGGAAGTCATCTGATATACCTTCTGATACTTGTTTATTAAACAGCATTGCTTGCACTTTCTTTCTTAGTTTTCATGGACACGGTTTCACATAAACAGATCTCTGTCATGCCCGAGATGCTCTTGTACTCGCATATAGCTCATGTAATGCCCAGTCACACAAATCGTTCGAGTATTTAAATCGGTCGGATGATAGCTGCTGTATCGGACATAACTGCTGCTGTATCGGACCTAACTGGTGGTGGTAGGAGTGTTATTGTCATTAATCGGTTGGCGTAAGGTTGGCCACAACTCGTGGACTGGTCTTCAGTCATTGCCGAGCATTCTATCGGCAATTGATCGGCAACCAAATGACTAAAAACGTTCTTTTGCTGACCATTCGCCAAATCTTTGCTTAACCTAGATCACAACAGCTATCATTCGGCAGCATGTCGTTTTTCCAGTGGGACTGAGACCTAAATGGTGACATTATACAAAAAAATATTGGCTTTTAAAAGGCAGCTGTTATTCATAAAATGTTTTGTGAATGAATTTTACTTAAGTGAAATTTAATATAAATATATTTGAAAATCTTAATTGGCTATACAGTAAAACCCCTCTATGCAGAACACCTATGTGACTTTGAGAAAATGGTCTTAATAGCGGGTTGGTCTCATTACTGACTATGTGCTGATTGAATGGTGAAGTGATGGAATACACTCGATTCTTACTATGTATTGCTGGTTATTTGTATCGCATATTTTAGTTTTGTTGTACCAGGCAACATGTGCCACATTATTTCACAAACATGAAGGTAAAGTTTGAGTCTGCATCAGTGGCCGAGTGAATACTATTCAAGCAGAGAAAACAAATAAAAAGTTCTGTCATTTATTCATTATATTAGACATTATTCAAAAAATAGCATGTATCAAAACAACACAGTTTCAATGTACGCATAGGCTAACACAATTGTTGGTGTGAATGTGGTCAATAAATAATTTAATGTACTATTTAACTTCTATTTACGATCATGTTCTGCAGAGAACGATGCTCAAACACACTTCAGCTCAGCATGCGGAGCTATCGTATGCAAAATCATCATTGAGAATAAAAACAAATCGAAAGGTAATAATATCCATTTGAACATATTCTTACACCACACTGTACATGTTTAGCTTCAGATATCCAAGTCCCAAACAGTCGTAGCCCCATTGCATGGAGAGATCGGAGAACAAGCGGACCGCCTCGCGCAGCTCCGCCGGTACGCTGCCACACACAACCCCCAGGTCTCCTCGCGGCCCTCACCCGATAGATTGCGGCCTATAAAGAACCGCCAGGTGAGCATCCCTGGGGGACGGGCGGAATCACCAGGAGATGAGCGGGGCCAGCTGTTTGTAGGGAAGTCAGGGGGAGGCACCAGCAAGGATAAATCGGGATTTAGCAGCGGGTCACTTTGGAAGGAGAGAGATGACATGGACAGGTTAGGTCAGCGGAAAATTGCTGCTGCGGGGATAGTAAAAATGTATCTCACCAGGAATGAGGTAGTTGGAACAATGGACAATCCTTTGTATACTTCTCTAAGCGATGGTAGAGGGCATAGCGACCCTCTCTTAGATAGCGACTCACTTACTGTTCAACCTCTTATGAAAAGGGTAAAACATACTGAAAGACATATTAAACCCATAGGAATTGAACTGCCAACTATAGCCATTAATCATACTCCGAATGCTGCCAACATGTTATCGACTAGGACTCTTCCGGAAAAGAGAACATTCGAACGTGAGGAGCTAGATCTCACATTGGGCAACAGTACATCACGTGGTATCAGCCAGGAAAGTGCCGGCGAGTCACGCGTCAGTTAGGGCTTAAACAAGGTCCGGCCAATCAGTCCCCTCAACCCTATCATAACGGGTCAGGTCAGAGCCATTCATGCGAATAGGAGGTCACCTAGAATAGATGACCAGCTTGCTAAACTAACCCGTCTGTCCAGCTTGAAGACTAGTGGCCATTTCTAACAACGGCACGTGTGTGGTTGTGGTATGCTGTTGAATGTTCGTTAACAGTTTGTTTTATTTTAAATAAAGTTTGACCATTTTCTGGAATGGGAGCTACTGGGAGAAAGCTAACAGGTCGACAAACACACGTCAAATATTATATTGAATACCTTTTTCAACGTTTATGACAGAAAAAGGCAAAGCATACAAAGCATAATTGTGTGTCAAAGCTTGGTGCTGGATAACAGTCAGAGGTGGGGAAATTTGCTCATGACATGTGGTGGTTGCAATAACTTGTGTTCAAACTAACACTCACTACGTCACAAGCTTTTAAACAACTGTGTAATATAGCTAAAGACGCATAATATGATGGTTTTATTTTCTTCGAATGTTGTATGGTTGGTAATGTTTGTAACGCATACACGTATCTAACCTGTAACCAACGTTTATTCACAGAGCAAAGGAATGATGAACAAGTGAATAACGTGAACTCTTGTAATGATAAGGACATCCAACTCTGTGAATGGACGCCAAAAGTTATATCTATTCTATAATGACCAACTTACACGAAATAGTGTTTTAATTTTGTTTCGTTTGAAATTACTTTCATAGAAGCAAAATCACCTCACAGCATTATCGGGTATAATTCGCATTTTGTCTCTCATAAGTCCCAACTGTAGCTGCCCTCTCTTTGGCACTTTGCTTTGATTATCGTTGTCTTTTAATGATGATATTTTATTGTTACAAGTATCTGTGATAACTGCTGCACATGTTGATTTTTATAAATTTATTTAAGTTATGATAATAAATCTGAAAATCGAATTGTAGAAGTGTTTTATTTATTAGCATGACAGTGGAAACTTCATGGACAAGTCGAGATGTCTTAATTTTTGTCTTTTAACAGGGTCTTGGCCATTTGTTTTTGCTACTGATACATGTATTTCACATCGTATTATTCTGCCAAACCTTAATTAAACAAGAAGCATTTACTCGTGGATTAAGTCCCATGGATGCAGCAATTTCTGACAACTAAATACCTTAACTTGAGCGAACGTGTTATGGACATATATATATATAATTTAAACGGTCTCTGAAACCCTGAAAATCTTCACTTGACGACGCATCTCTGAAAGGAATACTTCAATGCTTTTTCCTTTATAAGTATTAACAGAAGAAAAAAGCCCTGGGACGGGCCCAACTCTAACTCGGTGTCAATGTTTGAACAAGAGGGCTAGACGCTGCGACAACATATATATCAATTACCTTTAGATATGAGTCTTAAACTTATTTTATTCCTGTTAACAATGAAAACCTTTACTGTTTAATGGCAGTACACAATTGAAACTACAGGGACAAACCAAGCAGCCTAAAATGGTACCAAGACCAAGTTTAAAGACACAAGGATCAAGCCTCCCGAACACCATACGAGGGACATACAACGTCACAAAAAAAACTTTATTCAAAACAAAAATATCGTTATTAGTTATTGCTTCGATAACCACATTGGAACTGTCAGTGTGAAAAGGTAACACGAGTGAATGCTATTCAAGCAGCATATATTTGAAGTGCTCTAACGTCATTGTCCAGGAAAACTCCAACAAAGAAAACATAATCACATGAATGAATAATTTGTGACATAAAAAACATCCTCTATGGGGAAAAACGTAAGCTAAGTGATAGGTGGGCGATTTATGGTCTTAATGGTATTCTTTGAAAATCCATTGAGAGGTATGTGTGTCGTATGTTCCGCGTTGTATATAAACGTCAATTACTGGACAAGATATTGACATCTTATTGTCTCCAGTACAACAAAACAATCGTTGCCGCATCTGGAACCCCCTTAAATGTGAAATGGAAAACAGGTGCCATGTTAGGCAATGCAGATGGAAAGTATGCACTAGATATAATTGTAACATATATTGTATGATAGCGCATGAATGTACTTTTGGCATACAGAATTAGCAATTGGCAATAGAAGGGAAAGTCATGACCTTCATTGCTCAGGACTGTTCAGGTGTCCTGGAACCATAGTAAATGAGACGGTACACTGGCCACCTAGGCTACAGGATGTTGGTAGGGAAATTTGTAGATGGACAACATACAATGTTTTTCAAAGAGCAGTGTGGGGATGCTGTAAGATACAATAGTATACACATTGGAAAAGCCTAAGTAAAGGGTCATACATCTGTCCCTTTTACGTTTGATGAATGTGTGCCACACATAGTTCGTTTACGTACCGAAAGTTGTTCCATAAGCTCCAGGTTTTCAAAGCTCCAGACTTCGCATCCGTTTGCTAGAATATGTACTATAGTAGAATTGAAAAGTTTAATTTGGAGATCGAGATACAAATAAAGGTTATTGGTTTCAGCCCAATGGTTCAGTTGCGTTGACCTCAATTCTGGATATTGACAGGTGAAGGTTAAAGCTGCACTCTCACAGATATACAATTTTTACAACTTTTTTTTTTAATTTTTTGTCTTGGAAAGAGCAAATATTTGCGTACATATCTGCAAACCAATGATAAATGATTGCTGACAAAAGATCAGATCGCAGATTTTCATATTTCCGTTCGAAAATTAATGCTTTATGGCTTAAACCGTTACTTACGGATTAAGAAAAATGCATAAAACATCAATTTTTGAACTTAAACAATAAAATCGGCGATTTTTTTTGTCAGCAGTCTTAAATAACTGGTTTCCACGGATTTTCGCAAAAAATGGCTCGTTCCAAGACAAAAAATAAAAAAGTTGTCAAAACGTTCAATCTGTGAAAGTGCATCTTTAATGCAGATAGAAACCAGCATGTGTCTCTCGGCGAAGCCTTTTTGAGTTCAATGTCATTCCTGTTGGACTCTGTCACGCCCCGGCTACGATTGATCACTTTATTTTGGTATGGTTTAGCTGGGCTGACCGGGCTCATTTATTTGGTGTATCTTGACGATATTATCATCGACGGACAATCCTAACTTTTCCAGATTTCTGAAAAGCTTTCTTTGTTGATACGGATGCACGCGATGTCTGAATCAAAGCTGTCTCTTGGCAAGATTTTAGGGCTCAATAAAGTCTTAAGATTATGTTATGAACAATTTGACCAAACCAGAGCGTCTCTACTAGGAAGGAACTATTTGTGCTATTTCATTATTTTAGGAATGAGCTGCACGTGGAAAGAAATAACTAACACAATTTAGGTAACTCATTGTGACAGACTTTCAGGTGAGACTTATTAAATGGATATTGAATCATTTAATAGAAGAGCTTGCTCCAGATCTTACGGAAGAAGTGCATTTTAACAGCAGAACGAGTACGCAGGAAACCATTGTGGTTATAAGACTGTATTTCTCTATTTCCAGAGAGAAACTCAATGGGAAAGACTAAAACCACTGACAGAAGACATGTGGAGTTTATCTTTAAGTATTATTTCCTTGTGTGTATTGGGAAGGAGATTGGACGTGAAATATGTAAAAGGCAAATTGAAACAAGATTTTACTATGATATCCATATTACAAAGATGATAGGTATGGATGGTGTGGCTAAAAGAGACTGCAGTTATTCGGACGTAGACATTTGCGATTATGATGTAAATGACTAATAAAAAATATTTGAATAGCAGGAAAGTGCATGGTCGAAGAGAAATTAACCGGCTTGAAGGTTCGAGAGAGCGAACTGAGCAGGCAGGGCTCTAAGTGCCGCGAAAAGACACATGCCGTGACAAGTTCAAGTAAAATAAAGTAGGCAAGAGCAAGCTTGAGTATCATGTACAAGGTACAGTTCGGGATTAACGCGAGGAAATGTGTACAGGCTTATGCAAGAATTGAGATCCGGCATCAGACTGCAGATAAGAAACTGGCCAGGACAGACACTAAAGACACGGATATTATGCATGTCAAGGCCGAAATGTTAAGGTAGTGTGAATAATTGGCAAATGTTTAGCATAATTTAACCCACACCTGATCCATGAAAATTACGTTAGCATGGGTTATAGGATACATTTGGATTGAAAGATTCCTAGCTTGTTGAGTACAGCAAAACAGTAAGTCAAGTATGTTATCTTTAGAAAGGTACAAGGCCTAAAAGAACTATTTGGCAAAATATGTCGTGGTTTATTTCAGGCAGAACAGTAATTAATATGCCAAAGCTATGCATGGGTTGATTGTTTAAATAACGAGAATAGTAACATCGAATCCGTTAAAAAATGCTGCAAAAATAATCACAGGAGCCAACAAATTTAACAATATCAATCGGCTACTCAATGAGCTAAACTGGATTTTATGGCTTAATGCAGATGCCTACATAGGCTCATACTTTTCTACAAGATAAAATTCAACCTCAACCAATCATATTTATCCGACCGCATTCCAGCCAACAACAACCAAGACCATTTGCTTCGGCAAACGACGTCCCAAAACAACACTCTTGAAAACAAACCCGCGGTTCCTACACAAACCGGGAATGGAACTTCCTATCAGTGTAAAATCAGCGCCCACACTTCCGGCATTTAAAACACAACTTCAAAGCAGATGCTACTATGGTCAGCACATCTTTATAAATTATGCACCAGAATAATGCAGATACATGTATATCACACACGCCTTCGACTTGGATCTAGTAATCTACGGTTTGAATTCCATCGCCGTAATCTATCCGGAACATCACTATGCATCTGCGGGGCAACTGCAACTCCCACCAACTACCTTATCCAGTGTCCAAGATATCAAGAAATCCATCTTCATAAATTTTCAGATTTGCCTCATGGAACAACTTCTAACAACCTGCAGTATCACAACAAACAGCTTTCACAGGAAGACAACAGACTTCTCTTCACACGAGTCCAGAACTGCTGCAAACAAACGATTAGAAAAGTGGTTTGTGGGCGCGGTGCCGGCTCACCTTTAATTACAGACGGCCGATTTACGATTTTAAAAGTTCAGCATACTGAATATACTTACTGAGTCTGCACACCGTTTTAGCTACTTACCGTGCTCTTGTAATTTTGCGACATAATCTAGTTCATACCCTTATCAGCTATATTTACCGAACTTAATTTAAATCTATAACAGGTAAACTCCAACATGGAAAGGAACATACATCCAATCCATTGTATACACTATTTTGTTGTACATCGTGCATTGATTTTCTTGTAAATATAACTGAATGAATACGCTTTGACTATACCAAAGGTAGTTTTAATAACTGCAGACCTGTCCTTTTGCAGTATCAATATCGTTGTTCCATTTGGTCAACTGATCACATAGTAGATAAGTCATGTTTTGCTCTGGACGCTGACCGAACTCATTAGTATTCCAAGCGGAAGAGAGGTGCCGAGAAGAATTTTACTTGGTTGTTGTGGGAGAATATTGAGGAGCTAGAATTGTTGCGGGCTGTCCACATCGTTGGATTTAAAAGGAACAGTGAACGCCTTGGTAAATTACGGTTCCATGCTTCTGGGGATCGGGAGGTAACTAGACAAAAATGGTGAACTAGTTCTTTCCACTATCGTTCAGGAGTGTGTGAAGGGATATAGAGCCTGTGCTACAAAGGGCAACAAGACAACTGGTTTGTACGAGTCTACTTCTGTAGAGATATTGGATGGGTACAGCGCAAAGAAGTGTATTGAGTTACACAGACTGTTAAAGTTAAGGGGGCTAGCTTGGGACGGACATTAAGGTTCAGTGTGATGATATGACTGCTGGAAGAAGTTGGATAGACAGCTAGGTGAGCTAGCTTGGATCCAGTGTTTCTGACGATTTGAGGGGACCCACGAGTTGTGGCTTCAAATTATAAGCGATAGAACTGCAATCGTTTGGTGATTTAACTTAAACACTCATTATCATATTGATTTCAAATCATTTGTCTAATAATTTTGAACTTCTTTATTAAACTATTGTCTTAAATGTTAAGGCACTGCGAATTTATGAAAATGTAGGCCCAGGGGAAAATGTTGTTAAACAATTAGATGGCAAAGCCGCTATAATAATATTTCCTTGAGTTAAAACTCTATACCGCTCGAATTCTCGATACACCAAAAGAGAAAGAAATATCACACTTGTTCATGGACAGTTTAGTGGAATCCATTGTAGGTTGAAGCAACTAGTCAGACGGACACACCTCCTTATTTCTAGCATATGTTGGGAACTGGTCAACTGACTACCTAAACTCAACAATACCATTACCCGAGCTGACAAATTTGTACGACAATTCTTTGTTTTCCAAACTTTAAATAAACCGTTTTAGAAATGAAAATCGCCTGCACAGTATTATTTTAGAATTTATTTCATCAACACATGTACATCAAAGATGATTGCATCGATATTACTCATGTAGTGAGGAATAATAATGAAAAAACGATATCAATTTTACGAAATACAGGGAAGCTTATAATTGGTAAGTAAGAAAGTAAGATTTGTTTAAAATATAAATAAGACTTTACCTTACATGTATGTTTTTAACAAAAACAACTAAGAAATAATCTTAAGATAAAACCTTTCCTTTTACCCTTTTCTATGTCGTCTTTATGCTAATTGCTTATAGTTAAAACCGGTTAAATACGGGCTGAAATTCTCGAGACGCGTCTCGCGGAAAATGGTGTTTGTATGGAACAATCAGAAACATGAAACCGTGGAGGACACAAGATATCAGGCACTCTCATATAAATATATATACATTGCGTGTTTTTTTTAGATATGAGTGTGACGGGATATTAAAGAGAAATAGTAAACACAAGATTATTTTATTTTATTGCCTCTGGTATGTGGAACCAATTATAAGTTAAATGGAAGCACGCGTTTGATTGTCAGCCACATGCTCTTGATTTGGTTATATGCTCTTCCAAATCTTCCAAGTCTGTGTTTGTGACTCATGAACATTCTCTGGCAATTACTGAATCTGTCGTTCTAAAATGAGACCTTCAATTTTATGTTGAAAAAATACGATCCAAAGAAGGTTTTAATATGTTCTTATTTAATCATATTTGGCTTATACGGTGAATATATCTTTAAAATACAATTTAAAGAGAAAATTCTTGAAGTAAGGTCTACAATTATGTGAGGTTTCACGTGGACGTGACTTTACCGGCCACCGTCAACGTAATGTCCAACAGTAAGACCTTTTACACACGTACCTTATGCATTCCATTCCAATCTACGTGTTTGCTCAACGTATCACAGCGTTCATGAGTAATAGCGAATGGCAAAGTGTTGTCATTCTCTGACCGAAACACCGGATAAGCCTGTAAGGAACTTAATGTTCATTTTTTTCCACATCGGCAAAGGCATCAGAACAGCATCTGCGGCGTTGAACGCAGGACGGATGATGCAACCGGAGAAGGTAGTACTACTAATTGGCTAGTTCCTGCCCTGCGCGCGCTGACGTTAAATTAGGGAATGACCGATTCTTGCCCACATACATCTATTTCTAGGTATGCTTGCTGCGCAATCAATCTCAGGTCGTCACCAACTGAGACAACTGTCCATTGGGTTGTGTCTTTCGGGTTCGAACTTCGTAATGTAGCGTGATTGTTTCCGTCGGGGAACTCCTGGGCCTTTTTTCTGGCCTCATGTGATCTGTCTGCCGAGTCACCATCCTGTAAACAAATATATAGATATTGGCAAGACCAGTCAAACAAAATGAAAGTTTGAAAACCTTCACATTTTACCAGTAGTGTGCATGCTTTTTTCTAATGTTATGTCAATTTGAAGAGCTTTCAGACCATTGTTTACAAGTAAAGGGCCATAACTTATGTAAGACCGAGTGATGTGCACTATAAATCGCAATTTCAATGCATACCAAAATACCTTTGAAGTTTTATGAGTGCAGAACCGCGTGAAAGGTCACATTTAAGTGCATTATTTCCAATGCTGACCAACATTCCTGTGAAGGTGCATGTCTTTTGGAACATCGTTCAACACAATAAGTGTTAGACCATTTTAACTAAGTACAAGTAAGATCATGCGAAACATCACACGCATGTTAGGTGCACAATTTCCCATGCTGGACAATATTCCTGTATAGTTTCATTCGTGTATGTACCTTACATTTGGAGCTACATTCGACACACCATTTTTTGTGATGCCAAGAGCTATTACATTTGTTAGAAGGAGTGAAATATCACCCGAATTGTAGGTGGATAATTCCCAATGCTGACGATCATTCCTTTGAAGTTATTAGTGTAGGTACAACACAGTACAGTACAGTACAGTACAGTACAGTGCAATATAATATAATGGAGCTTAATGCAACATTGGATTTTTCCGATGAGTTTTTACGAAATTAAGGTACATAAAATTTGTTAGACCTCTTTGCTATTGATTATTTATATCACAGGTACCCTCTCTCCCGGGTACCCTCGCAGCACTGTATCGAGTTAAGTAATATGTTTTTACTTTGTTATCGTATTTTTGCATTGATCGTTTAATGTGTGAAAGAGAACGCCGAAAAATATTTATATATATATATAGGATCAAAATTGAAAAGTCAAACATTCTCCATTGCTTTAAAAAATGAGAGAGAGGGTACCTGTGATATAAACAATCAATAGCACAGAGGTATCCCGTGCCGCTGCAAACCCGAAAGTAGGGTGTTTTTATGAATTTACCACATATTTTAGACTATTAATTGCCATTTGTATGAATATGATATATAAATGAATACATGTAATATGTATGGGGTGTACATAATCAAACCAGTGGTTCATCTAAGCCCGCAGAGCATGCAGAGGCGCTGGGCGAGGCAAGACATATCGATATTGTGTAGCTTATTGTGGAGTTGCAGTAATTGAAAAATGGGCACATTACTAAAACAGACATAGCTATAACATTCTAGTGTTCCGTGGTATACTTCCTTTGCACACGACATCCCTCCTTTCATAAGTTGAATGAACATTTACTGGCTTGTTGTCCATCGCCGATTTGTTTTCAGCAGAGACGGACCGGTGCATGTGCAAATAGGGTACCGTTTCAGTAGATTTCGCAAAGAGGGTACCGATATGGATATGCACCGTGCACAATGGCTCAGGTTGTCGAACATTCATATATCAGTGTAAATGCAATACTGTTGGAGCTAAGTGGATTTTATTTTCAGAATACAGTATCAAAATTTGGGACGGTATATGCAGTTTTTTTACATGAGCATATTATATGATGTCAGCCTATCAGAGTACAGAAATTCATCGAGTGCATTAGAGCAGGAAATTACGATTTACAGACCTTACTTTATTTGATTAGCATACTCTTTAAAGCATAATAAATTTAGAACCAAGGTATATAATTTTATTTGAAGTTTGACGGAAAATGATCATTTTAGTTGAATGGTATCAGGCTTAGGGCTCGTGAGAAGTTTCAAGATCACCCTCGCCTTCTTCTTACATGCATATGTCTACTACATTATAGTGAAATTTCCCAGTTTGTTGTGTATTTGTTTGGCATTACATTGTAATTATTTGAATGTGTTATTTACAAATAAAGTAAGGCTATATAATAAGGTTAGAACGAGAAGCGCCTCTAGAAAAGACCCTTGTCGAACGACGGCATCAACACAAACAGCGTGAGAGTGAATGCCTGAGATAAAATGAAACAAACAAATTGTTTTCTATCGCTGAGATAATTAGTTATCAGATTGTTGTTACGGGCTTATCACAGGATTCTGAAATGCCCACTAGGCGAAAATTGAACAGAAAACCTTTGTGTCTTAACCTTATATTAAAGATGTCGCAGAAAACGGCCCCTCTTTTCGGGCACTTTCTTGTCACAATCATCATGGAACATGGGTAACGCGCCGTTAAAAGTAATTCAGTGTGTACTTTCATGCATTTCAAGAAAGCAAATTTAAATAAATTATTTCAAGAAAAAAACAAAATGCAACATTAAGAAAACATGTACAATCAGAATGTTCTCCGGAACACTTTGACGTCAACCGTGAATTCACATTATTGCGCGTCATGACGTCAATAAACAATGACGCACGCGTCTTAGTGAATATATTATAAATTTTAAATTCTTAGAAGAAAAATCAGTGAATTGTTATGCTGGGCCGAGTTATGTCCCTTATGGGTCAGTCCTGAGCCACCCGTGGAAAGACCACATCCACATCATGTTTCCAGGAAACAGCAGATAGAAAATCTGTGTCAAATCTTAATCTGAACTCTTGAGGATCTGATGATGATCTATACCGCCCAAGTCGCGGAAAGCCACATATTAGGTCCTCAAGGCGCAAAAGACTTAAATAAATTATACATCTTCATCGGCACGGCTTCTGTTTTGCATAGAATCCCAATCAATATGGAGTGATTACCCTTCCCCTGGGGGACGATACAGTTTCACTGATTTTGACATCAGCAACGATTAATTAGATAAGAAGAGCGCGGGTTGGTCTCTAAAACACTTACAAGTGAGAACGGACGAGCCTTCATCCATCATATGTCAGAGGAAAATTGCTTTTTACGTGACCATAGATCACACCTTGCCCTGCTCCCTGACACAGGCCCATGATTGGGGAGGCGGCAAACACGGCCTGGTCAGACCTCCAGCCTCACGGCTTCCCGAACAATAACGCCGCTAATCCGCTCACCAACTGTAATATACAATGACAGTGGACTTAGTTATCAGGGAAAGTATAAATTGTGCTTAATTCAATTTCAGGATCCCCAGCCTTTTGTTTTTATTGCCATGTATCTATAGACGCTCCAATTCGTACTGAAGCACACAATCTCTGACAGCACCGCCACACTCATGGCCAGCGAACATTTACCTCAAATTGAAACTTAAACTGTCATTATATTTGACGTATTTGTTATTTTTCAATTCCTTCGCGCCCTTTCCATTTCATAACTGAATAGAAGTAGCATATTAATTACAGGGTCGTCGAATGCTCGCACTGAAAATGATTTCTCTGAAAACATGTCACATCTACATACATGATAAACCCCTTATTTATGGTGACAGGTAAAAGATTGCGCACTTTGTTGCGCTGACCCGGATCCTGTCATCTCCTATCACGTGACCTTACTGCGCCCTCTGATGACCCTGGGTGACCGAGCCATGTCCCCAAGTCAAAACGTTTGTCCTTTTAACTTTGCACGTATCGGTTGCAGAATCTATTACTTTGGATACTCAACAATCACACTTAAAATGATAAACCTTTGATGAGTTGACATGTTCTACCGTATTTGTTCTGTTGTTTTTTGTCCTGGTCAGACCAGAACATGTATTTTAAACGTAATACAAAGTTATGATGACCAATTTATATATATGTGAAATGTATGAAGATGAAAATGGTTACATGGTGCAGCGAGAGTGTGCTTGATTAGAAATATGTTCGCACTAAACATATTTCAATATGTAACACACTCTTCACACTCTTCACCGTAGTGTTACAACTACAAAACCATAATGTCCTTTATATTTATGTACATAACTGAAAATTCGTCACGAATTGTTTTACGATATTCTTTTGAAGAAAAAAAACTGTTACGATAAAAATATCACCCTAAACATCACTTATTTCGGGCACCGCATGATCGCGCGTGATGACCTTGTAACTGTATGCTGAACGCCAAAGGAACATGAACAAAACGAAAGCAATAAATGAAATGGTTCATCATAATAAATATGATAAATATGTATAGTTGTACTGTCCAAAGTCTGCATATGGAAAGTATCAAATTGGGCTCTGGTGAAAGCATACCAAATATTGTAAATCAGTAGTTTGGAACAAATACGGTGATAGAAACTTGTCAGATATATTACTAATATGTTTTGACAGAGGTTGTTTACAACATATTTCTTGCCCGACATTTTACACCTTTGCTGACCCCAGGTCTGTGGCAGGTAAAGGGCACATGCCCGCGGGCCCAGGGTCCCGTACTTACGCTGATTATGGGCTCTGTAAATGTCGAGCTATCGAGTTGCAGTTTATAGCGGGTTATTATGGCCTGTGTGCATGTCCGGCTCGGCAGGTCAGGTATGCTCACCATGCACCGGACACAGGTCACATTCCTCGGGCATAACAATGAGATATTGGACACTGGAAAAAACATAAGAGGTTGGTTGTTTCGTCGACAAAATATGTATGATTCCTAAAGCCACTAGTCAGACACCCTATTCTGTATTTAACGGGACTTCAAAAAATTTCAAGCACGGCTTATATATTTTTAGTACTAAATGTCCATTGCTGTATGACAATCATCAATACACATGTTAAATACAAAATTGAATCACAAATTCGCTTCCGAATTTGTTTGTTATGTCGATATGAGTTTCTAATTAGAGTCAGTTGGTAGGTTGATCCATGACCAAATTAGTCTGTTGTAATTTGATTGGACAATTTAACCCTAGTTTTTTTTATCTATTTACATATTTATAACACTTGATTTAACGGCTTTGATAACATAAGAACGCTTAAAATGCCTAACTTGAACGTAACCTGCAGAAGACGAGAACTCTTTCTATGGACATTTGACTTAATTCTGCAGACCAATAAAACAATATTCATTTTCCAAACCTGATCCTATCACGGCCACAAAACCGCAATATATCGCATGATTTTTGACAACTCCATTCCAGCGTTTCCCCGAAGTTTTGAAATTAAAGATCTCCCGACATCCGGTGTAATCCCAGCAATCACATCTTCAGCGGTTGTGCGGTCGGCGGTTTCTGCTGTGGTTGACGTTATCGATCCAGCGGCCGAGGCGCACTGCATGGACATGGAAAGTCGTGGAGATGAAAACAGGAGGAAATATGACGACCGGGCTTTGAAATGCTTCAAATTAGCGGCGTGGAACTGGATTCCAAATTAAGGACCATCTGGTCATGGAAAAAAACAACATTTGGGTTTATTTGAATAATGAATATGCTAATACTCTAAAAACCAGTTAGTTTGCAGTATCAGAAATTGAATTGAATAACAGTGTGTGAAAGGACAAGTAATTATGTACTTCATGTATATATTGCTATTACTTTATTTTATGTTGTCGAATATTTATATTTCCCGAAGTAGAGGTAAATAAATTTATACATTTCGTTTAATGGTGATAGCCTAGCTAGCTTGGTGTCGTCATCGAAAAACCACAAAAGTGGTTGAAGGCTTGGTACACATGTAACCGTTGCCAGAAACAAAACGCGCTGAAAGCAGCCGCAGACATAGCGATCTTGTTGGTGTCTTTGCGTAGCCTGTTGTTAACTATACACACGAGATCAGACATATTTGATGCAATAAGCAGGTAAGAAAGGTTGGGGTTTGGACAGTAAAGTCCCAAACTAAAGATTTTGTGTTTTCATTTTCGAATTTCTTATATTTTCACATTTTAAAAAATTATATATTTTTCTTACTATTAATTAAACGTACTAGTTCCAACAGACTAATAGATTCGTTAATACTGAATTAAATTAAATAAACGCATACATGAGGGTGTCTCAACCCTCTCTCATCCTTAAAAAGCCATCAAGATGCAAAACACTTTATGTTCGGGTGTGTGTGATGCACAATGTTTCTGTCATGACCCATATAACACTTATAGTTATGGTTCCAGGTGAGGAATCGCGTGTTTTCAAAGGGGTTCTCATGGGTCACCACGGGTCACAAGTAAGTGACCTTAATTTCTAAATAACTTTTTGGGCAGACAGTTATGATATATTTCTAAGCCTATAAAATACTATGCTATTTTCTTTTTCTACACGTGTTCAATATTTTAGTTTTGTTTGTATTTTAATGAAGCAATACTAGGCCGGAATTTTGTAGAACGATGCAACGTTAAATTTTGGCCTAGGATTGCATCATTAAATTACAAGCAAATCTAAAATATTGAATACCTGAATAAGCAGAAAATAGCATAGTATTTTAAAGGCTTAGAAATATAAGAGCACACACGCACGAACACACACGCGCGCGCGCGCGCGCACGCACGCACGCACGCACGCACGCATGCACACACACAATGAAATCACAACATGTGAGACTTCAAGTTATGCATATATTGAGTTTAATTTCTGTACTTTATTGTTTAATAATCTATAGCTTTATCTGCATTGTGACCTAGATTCATCAAAATATATTACATATGTTTCCCCTATGAAATTTCTAGCATGCATTTGTCAATATTTGTTTAGAATGTTCTAGAATTTTCTGATCATTCCATGCATAGTATTTTTAGAATAAACATTATTTTATATATATATATATTTTTGAAATGTACAGCAACTTTTTCATTTTGCATATCAGGGCAAACTTCTCAGATCTATGTAATTTGAGGAAAAATAAAGCTGCTTTAAAAAGTATGAACCTTTATAAAAGTTTTACCAATGCTAGAACATTCTTAAATCTTGTATTTAATTAAATTATTATGTGAGGATTTCATTTCATCCTTTTGTGGGAATAACTCTGAAAGTGTTAGTAGTACTTTTTCTTGTTCGTATAGTGTGTTCAATAGTTCATATGGATTAAATTATGTGTCCCCTGAAAACTACCAGGATCGGTCCAGATATTGTGTAAACGTTTGGACATCATTCTTCATTCCAGGTACTTAAATCCTCATATGACTTATTTGAAATGTCTTTTGTAAAACTGTTCATCAATAGATGATGTTCGTTAAAGTGTCTTGCTGGATTATCTTTATTTGTTGCGTTTGGTGGTTTAACATCATGCATCATCCATTTGGTCTGTAGTGTCGTCGTGTCTACATTATGTCACCATCTGCTGGACTGTAGATACAAGTGAAGAATTATTATTTTGGTCGAATTTATTTATGTTGGTCTTAATTCTCAATGATAGTGGCACGTTAAAAGATTTGACATTATTTTCCTTCTCCATTATGGAGGTTCTAATTGAACAACGTTCTTACCAAGTTTCATTAAGACAGCACCCAATCTACAGCATCATGTGACCAAACCATTTGTGACGACGTGTATCAAATGATCCACTATATATACATGTCCGTGAAGTTGGCAGTCATATATACAAGTAGTGTGTGCTCAACTGAGCTCAAATGGAAACATTTGAACTATGATTGTCCTAACGGTGTTCTTTGTCAAACTTAAAGTTTATAAAATATTTATTTTTTTAGAAAAAAATAAAATAATATTTTACCATGTATAACGTTGTATGAATGCATGAACAAAAAATAAATGTTGGCGCTTTTCAACTACTAGAAAACCGTTTAAAGCTGAAACAATGTCAAATTTGCACGGTCGCAGATCTGACTTGCCTGGGGACGAGAATCAGTTTGCTTTAATCAAATGCGAAACCCGCATGCTGGTAAAATACATGTCCTCGCCACAGATTGATTCTTTTGTGGCTGACAGAGAGAGATTTTGTGCAATTAATCTAATCATGAAAGAGGAGAAATCGTTCAGCTCCACATTTACCATCTGGAACTCCGTTATCTGGTTCAGTAAAAGACAAACTGGTCAAAACCGCAGATCAGTAGACATTTCATATAAATATTAGAATGGAAACCATAGGGACAAGTCTGGTAAGTTTCATCATTAAAGTCGGATTCAGATAACAAACTTAATTTACTACCGAAACAACATTAAATATGGAAACATCGACAATTTGTTAAAGTATTTTATTCTGTAGAGATAGTGTTTAAATGTTCATATGTTCATAAATCCGCTATGCAAGTTATATTGCTGATTTTCTATATTGTAACAATTTATTAATTTACAATAGAACGATAATAAGCTAATTGACCTCCATTACACCCCAGTGAATTGTACGTCTATCAAACACAATATTAGGTGTCAGATGACCGCGGAAATGAGAAAGGATTAAGTATTGTGCTGCACGAGTTACGTCCCCTGGGACTCAGCTCGGGTTACAATCGAACGCGACTTTGTTGTTTTGTGCGCCATATAACTGGCCCGACCTGTCTGTGGGGATTTCCGTCTGCTATCGGGAATGACAAGGTATCAGTGTCATGTTTTTGTCAGAATATTAAATTCACTTACGTTTGTGCACCTGACAAGCTGTATCAAAGGTTTGCATTCGTTGTGCGGGCCATAAAAGAGAAACTGTACAAATACGTGTCATTATTGCGTCTGGGTAAGTTTCCTCTTTAATAGCATGTCTTTGAATTAACATTAAATAATGAATGCAATATTGGTAAGTTCATAAAAGTACATCACATAAGTACATCCATAATGTTTACATTTATAATGTTTTGAAATCAAAAAATAAAATCCACTCTTTTATGAACTATTTCAGCATCTCGAAGGCGCTTTTACTGAATTATGAAATTGTAATATGATATGTTTGCCCATTATTGTGTAAAATATCATTTTCATTTTTCGGACGCCGTTCTAACACTATCTTTCAAAGAAACCCACCATTCTCATTAAAATAGCACACAACCAATATCTCCGAATTATTCCAAATGAATGGATTTTTCGTGTTACGCCATTTTGTTAATTATTATCTCGCCTTGTTTTGTAATCAAAATTGCTGGAACCAGTGATTCAATGTGTCAAAAATGGTTTGATGGATGAGAACTCTACGACAAAGATCATGCCGTGTGATGATATTCAAAGATAGTATTAATCTTTCCAAAAATACAAATAAAGCCAGTTCCAAGCCTTATTTCTCTTGATTGCAAAACGAAGCGAGGATCTGAACGAAATACTTCCTTATTTGAATTCAGAAATCTCTTTTTTTAAGGTTTTAGTTATAATCAGATGAAGATTCGTTCAATTGACTTGCATTGTTTTTGAATCTGTTTCAGTAAAGTTAAGTAATCATAATTTTAAATAATGAATGAAAACCGTGTATATAATGTGAATATGACGTTCGTGCGTGAGTCTATGTTCATGTAACCTTCTCAGTATTCCTCTCTTTCATAAAAAGCAAATTATTTGTTGCTTAACAAATTCAGTGGTTGTTTTTTAATGAATGTTTGCGCTTCGGCACAGTTATTACACCAATTTAAGCTAAGTTGTCATCAGGATTTTCTAAATAAATATTTAAGAGAAATGAAATTAACATTCGTTTGCCTGGTTGTGGCTATCAAGTTTTATTGCTGTATTTTTATAAACAACATTTGAATTTGTAAGAAAATGCTTGGTGTTTACTCCAAAATTTTATTAAACAAACAACACCAAGAGGTTTATCATTTTAGCCAAAGAGTAAGTAAAGCAACTCGCCGCCTGTGATGGGTTGTTGACCCTGTGTCAAAGGGCGCGGCCGAGGTTGAACCCACTACTACCTGCCCCTGACACTCCCCAGCCGATATAGCTACACACACGGAGGCGGCTAGGGCAGAGTGGCGAGGAGTTGTTGAAAAAGAAATAAAGCAAACTTATGTTTGTGATGAGGTGGTTTAGGAATGGGGTTCTAATGTCATCATGGTTATAACCTAGGATATACCCTGTGAAAAAACATGTACGTAGACGCGGCAAGATATAAACCAGGGTCCATAGGCCAATTTGCCATATCAGGAAACCTGACCCCGTAACGAGCCATTTGTGCCATATTGCCAATTATCCTGATTTAGTGTACCTTTCGCTGAATGATTATCTTTTACAATGATTATCTTTTTTACCTTCCAGAGCTTTGTAGACGAGGCTTGTGAGCTGCAGAAATAATGTTACCTTTACAATTTGATACTACTAGCTACAACATTTCAAATACTTTTTTGGTAACTAAATCAATTGACCAACTTGGCAATTCAACTTCTGCCTCAAACGGTGCTGTCTTGTCTTGGCCTTTCGATCTCGCGTATGATTTAATGGCGTTCTAATCGGCGCTTCATTTTGCGCAAACCTTTAAATCATGCAAACTTTTCCCGCTCGATTGCAGAACTCATTGAAGCATTTCCATGAACCGTTTGAAAATTAATTTTCGCCAAAATTGATCTGTTTAATATGTTAGGTGATTTCAAATTTCACAATCGAAGAAATTGATGAGGTGCCTTGGTGATTATTCCGTGCGTGTCATGGTGACCGGTTCTCACGGTAACCGTAGAATAAACTGTCCAACCACCTGTGGCGTGCTGGCCAGCGGTGAATTATGGGAAATTTGCATCACTCCGGTTACTGCGGATAATACTGACTTTACTTGTCAAAAAGGCAATTTATCGAACCATTCGTAAACGTTTGATGTTGACACATGCCTTTTGTCATTAAATTTTAATTGAAATATTACTATGCTACAAAAATCCATATAGGAAGTGATTATTGTATTATCATTAGATTATAAAAGTACAACATTAACTAGGGAACGTGCTTGACGACTGAACAATTAACCTTTTACACACAGTTTATGTTATACATTCACCTCCTTAGTCCGGGTGATGTAGATCAAACAGGTTCTTGACAGGGTGGGTCGAATAATCATATCTGCAGCAGACACCGCAGAAAGAACGCTGTACAATATCTCACTGTTCTGTAATGTGGCGAACACGAAACCTTGGAAACAGGCGAGGATTTATCAAGTTCGTAGGTGAACCGTATATATTCTAATTGACCCTAGACACCCCCTAGGCCACGTGTTTCCACATTTTCTTGACTGTTTTAGACAACTTAGTTAATCAACCGTGAATATCTCGATGAGTTATTTCAGGAAATTCTGATAAAAAATAAAACATGTCCTTGTTAAATTTGCCTTGATCTCCTACTTCTCCTCAGTGATAATATGATACATGATGACGTCTGCAAGGAATACCTCGTGCAAGGTCACTCCAGGTCCTATCCTCGAGATAATCTGAGAATTCCGAGACCATCGTTGCCTCGTTTAGTGAACATTACGCCATATTACTGCGGATTTTATATGGCTGCGGTCATTTAATGGCAATTATCGGGCACTTTTCACCGTCCGTTATGACCTTGGGCAGAACCAGCTGTGCTCCTTTTGGGAAGTAACATGATTGGAATTCACGATAAGTATTTTCCAATGTATCAAAGCTAGTCTATTTCGAAGCTTTTTTTAAAGTTAAAAAAAATCAGATCCAGACCGTAAAGCGCTTTTATCGGAAATGAATGTCATAGCCGGGAGAAACCCTATCAGAGGTCGGCTCTGCAGTGGCTTTGTGGGTGAGGAAATCAAACGTGAATTGGAAATATTATCGCTATTGTTATTGAATACATGGGCATAAATATTTTATACTATACGCAATTACGACATGCCAATTTCCTGTTTAAAGAACAAATATATGACTATTAACCTTCTCGAATGTAAAACGTGCATAGAATATAACAACGCTACAATCAAATTCTTATTTCGAATCTTCTTATGACTGACACTAGGTCGAGGTGCTTCGGAGACCTTTGTAATAGTTAGATGACATGAAGTAAATTCTGATTTAATAAAAATAGGCGGAGTGATCGTAGCGAACGAGCCCTTCTTATTCATAAAGGAGTTACTTCAGGTCATCTAACTGAATACAACCCCATTGGCTGATACATTGACAACGCAAAATCTGACGCAGGGAATCTGATGAGTGTCAGTGGACGGACCTTTAAACACCAGCGTAAGTTGAAATTCTAAATGATTAAGTCTAGTACTTAATGATTGCCTATCTGCAATCTCATTGGCTTACAATGTAGGTAATGTGTCAAAATCATTTATACGTTTGTAGCTTATAATGGCACGCATATCCAATGACATTTCGGTCAATGTTGGTTTGTTGTCGAGCGTTTTGTTTTGTTTCCTCTTTACATCTGTGTTTTGCCAATACGAGGGCTCAAATAGGGTCTCGACATCAATGATCTATTTCCTTTTTTATTTTAATCGTCTTTCATTGTTTTTCATTTGTCAAGACATTCATACAGTAATTTACAATGTCGAAAAATAAGAAACATCTTCAAAACCACCACAGACAGATCCAGGCATATCCAAGGCTACCACAGATAGACCTAGCCACACCAAATGCTACCACATAGAGATCCATGCATACCAAATTATACCAAACATAGATCCAAGCATACCCAACGCCACTAAAACAGATCCAGGCAAACCCAACACTACCAGGCATACCGAACGCTACAATGCATATCCAACCCACCACGGATAGATCCAGGCGTACCCAACGGTACAACAGATAGATCCAGGCATACCCAACGCTACCACGGATAGGTTCAGGTATACCCAACGGTACCACAGATAGATCCAGGCAAACCCAACGGTACCACAGATAGATCCAGGCATGCCCAAGGTACCAAATATAGATCCAGGCATACCCAACGCTACAACGGTTAGATCCAGGCATACCCAACGCTACCACAGATAGATCCAGGCATACCCACCAGGCATACCCAACGCTATCACAGTTAGATTCAGACATACCCAACGCTGCTACAGACAGATCCAGGCATACCCGACGCTGCTACAGATAGATCCAGGCATACCCGACGCTGCTACAGATAGATCCAGGCATACCCGACGCTGCTACAGATAGATCCAGGCATACCCGACGCTGCTACAGATAGATCCAGGCATACCCGACGCTGCCATAGATAGACCCAGGCATACCCAACAGTATCACAGTTAGATCCAGGCATACCCAACGCTTCCACAGATAGATCCAGGCATACCCAACGCTGCCACAGATATATCCAGGCATACCCGACGCTGCCATAGATAGATCCAGGCATACCTGAAGCTATCATAGATAGCCCATGCTCAAATACCATTCTTTGAAAACCCATATAATGTGATAATGATCATGAATAAATCATTCCATATATCAGATGTGGCCAGACCTTCTTATCTCCTTATTATTTAATTTAAACGGCTTCCCATATAGACCCAATTGTTACATTTATTGTTCTACTAACATTCGTTGCGAGGGTGTCATATATCGTGACATAATGCCGCAAACGTCAATGACATTCACATGTCCTTTAGGCCTGACGTGGAGTGAAACCGATCCCCGCATCATACATGGATTCTCCTCAGAGTGGGTGCCATTACAAATGCTTCATATAATGCATTGTTGAGTGTTTTGTACATTAGAACTATTATTTCCACCAAATCAGCACATCCGCAAGCTATAACAACGGCGCTTTTCTCTAAAGACTGCCGGATCTTTAATACATGTTCTCTAATGTAACTTAGTAGTGTCATTGTTTTAAAGAAAATCACGTTAAAATTGTGCTGATTTTTGACTTGATATAAGGAACTTAATGATTTTATTATAACGTTAAAAAAATAGATAAACTGACATTGCCACAGAAAAGGTTCAGAGTCTTCCGGTCAGTTCCTGACAATGACCAGCGCATGCCAGGCCCGTCATTCGCCGGTCAAGCCTCCGCTAGTGGTCAATGAGTCTAAACAGCGTAAATATTTGTCTAGTATCCGCTCACCGACCATTTAACACATCTATCAATACAGACATGACAACGTCCAGTTGTATTCGTGTTTGTTTTAGTCAAAGTAGACGACATCGTCGTGCTGAAATATGCATATCTTGTCGTTGCCGAAATTAAGGTGATGATTGAAAGCATTCAAAATCAATATTTATTCAGTATCATTTAACCGATAGTTGAGTTTGAAACCGGCGGAATGTAAATACTTTTGTAACTGTCAGGTTAAGTCATTAATTGATTCGCAATACCTTTTACAGAGGCTCGAAAACAATTTCAAATATTAATCAGTTAATATAAGTACTTTGCTCTAAATTAGGCAGTTGCAAATATGTGAAAAACAGTTTACGGTTCTATATTTATGCAGTACTCTCAGCTGTGACACCTTTGAAGAGAAAGGTCCAGGAAGCTATGTTGCATTTTGTATACGGTTTGTTAGATAGATACGTTGATAGTTCCTCTGAATATTTGTTTCATAAAGGCTCTCCCCATTTGCTCTGTTCGAGAACTGGTCAACCAACATCAATTTGACTTAAATCTAAATTGAAATCCCAAATGTTATCACATAGCTGACGAAACGTTAAAAAGATGGGACGAGACAAGTCGATCACAGTACATATGCAAATCATTAAAATCCCCGGGTTGGGGAAGGGGTCAGCGTTTTGTCCATTAGCTATGCGGGATCAAGGGTCACTGCGGTGGGGTCATAGGTCTCAGACCAGGAGTTGACCAGTCGGTTGAAGGGCCGTGCCATGGGTTAACCGCGGGGCAAGGCGGCCACGCAACACTTGTGACCGCCCTGTCCCGAGTTTTATTAGAAATAACCCATTTTGCGGTTATGAATTTCGTATTAAATTTTATCCATGTCGATGAAATTTAGATCAACTTTAAAGTACACACAAACTCAATATTCTTTTCGAGAACCTGCTTCATGTATATTATGGTTGTTTCTGTACTTCTCTGTTTTGTTGTCTTCAGACTGCAGATGCCAATTGAAAACAGATCTAAAAATGTCTTGTCTGATAAACTTCAGACGTATTTTTTCAGCTCCGTTATGTTTTTCAACACGATGCCTGACCTTGTAAACCATTCTTGACATGAGTCTACAAAAGAGCGACTGGGTCATATCAACAATCGCGTTAAGATCAAAATAAATGAGAAAATATATACAGCCCCCGTGCTCCGATAACAGATTTACAGCGTACCTGAGAGTTGACCCGCCACGTTTAGCGTACAAGGGCATGTGACCCCCTTCACCCCGCCAACCCGAGTCTGGGTGGCTTGTCACAGTCAGAAATTATTTATGAATGTATTTATTATTTTCACTCCATTTTTGTTAATGATTAATCATATAATTTTCTCAAATGTTTCTAAAACACGTATTCATTGTTCAGCTGTAAGACGGCGTAATCTTTATGATAATATACGTGCAAGTGTTAGGTCTTGTTAGCATGCCACTACATGGGTTAAAGTTTTATTTATTATGAATTTACTGAAACGCACGGAAATGATTATGTGTCTTACTTTAAATTTGTATATAGTAAACGTACTTTCCAGCTAAATGCAATCTATCTGTTCGCTGACTTTGTTTTAAGCAATAAGATTTACTGAAGGATGTTGTAAACACGAAGCTTGGAAATATTAAACTGAATGGATTTATGTCATATATGGAATTCACAGTTACGTTATTTTATATTATTTTTTTGTCCAGTTAAAGTTCCCATTGAGGGCCTTTAACTTTAAAAATCAGCTTAACCCATAGGTAAAGTACGACGTCCTTCTGTTTATATAAAAGTTTGAGAAACGTATCCAGTTACTGCTTTTGCAATTAATTTTACTGAAGGTAGTCATTACCTACCATAGCAGTGAGTATAAGATACCAAACAGATAATTTTAACAAAACTTATCCATGATCGCTTGCCTTGCATACTGAATGCCGTGGAATAAAAAAAGGTTAGTATGATAATGTTCTAGTCTTGCATCCGACTGAAGACATGCCGTTAGTTTCCTTTTTTATGACTTTTGTAACGTAGTGCGCGCTGTACTTCACGTGAACGTCAATCTAATCTTTTCTCTTATTTTCCCTATTCATAGTAAAAATACATATGTATACAATTATACAATCATATCGTGAGAATATTCCCACACTTACGTTGGTGGTCACCGTGATCGGGTCGAAACCTAGGAAGAGGTTTTCCATTGACGCAGCGGTCAATTTAGCGGAATGTAACTGACCAGTAGCCTATAATCAAGCGTTTCTCGGTGTCTCCTCGATCAGCGTAATTGCCAGTGACTTTATCCCGTCTTATCAGACCTGTTCGGCCACTTATTGATGACCAATGTCTGAAATGGCCTGAAACAACGCTAACGTGTTTGTTTGACACCATAATTAGATAATTAGTACCCGCAGTTATGGTCGGATTTATGGCTTATCCAGTGATATACTAGATCGGTGAAATATAGCCCTCGGATGCGCGGCCGACTGGGCAGTAGACATTTTTCATACAGAACCTCTTGCTGCTGATGGACATGTATCCGTGTCACAGCGATTAAAAAGGTTTATATTTAACACACGAATCCTTAATTGGTGATTAATCATAACAAAAAGATAAGAATCATTACATTGGTCCCTCTCTAGATTTTAATATTTTTTTGTTTACCCCGTGTTTATATCTAGGAACCATTCGCTCACAAGCTATCTGTAACTAATGCAGCGGTCGGCAATTACAATTTCAATGATAAGCTCGATACGGGTAATTATGGCCCCGAGATGGTCCGCAGGCACGGATAACTTATATTGTCTGCTGCTTAATAGCCAATAAAAGGGGCACCTGCCAGGCGTTATGAGTTGTCATATTTTCCCGCTGTTAATGACATATTTGATTTATATATTATCTGGATAGTGTCCACGTGTGAACCGACAGTAATGTATGAGTGACATGTTGGAGTGACCTATGTCATAGAAGCCAGTCTACACTTTGAACGCGAACCACAGGAACCACTAGCAATGTAGGCGACAAGGAGGAGTTAGGCATTCTCCTTTTCGAACGTCTTTTTCAGATTTATCTTACACCCTATCGATGTCCAGATTTTTAAGCACCCTATCGATGTCGAAGTCAAATAGAATCATGAAATAAAGGTATACAATCGCTCTTAGGCTTAAAGATAAAATCATTAACACAATGGCTATTTGATATTTAGTCTACACCATTTATTAACCACACAGGCCAGTAGCGACCATGTTGGCACAAGCCCAGGTCAGCCGGGAAGGGCTCAGGTCAGTAGCGACCATGATGGCACAAGCCCAGGTCAGCCGGGTAGGGCTCGGGTCAGTAGCGACCATGATGGCACAATCCCAGGTCAGACGGGTAGGGCTCGGGCCAGTAGCGACCATGATGGCACAAGCCCAGGTCAGCCGGGTAGGGCTCGGGTTAGTAGCGACCATGATGAAACAAGCCCAGGTCAGCCGGGTAGGGCTCGGGTCAGTAGCGACCATGATGGCACAAGCCGAGGTCAGACGGGTAGGGCTCGGGCCAGTAGCGACCATGATGGCACAAGCCCAGGTCAGCCGGATAGGGCTCGGGTCAGTAGCGACCATGATGGCACAAGCCCAGGTCAGCCGGGTAGGGCTCGGGCCAGTAGCGACCATGATGGCATAAGCCCAGGTCAGCCGGGTAGGTTATCCGCACCACGGGTGAGGAAACACACGCGACCAGGTCAACTATCGAAAATAATTTGTTAAAAGTAAGCAGCGAGTTAAGAGATGAATGACAACTTGTTCCTTTAAAGACAACAAGTTGAAACTGGTGAAAGTAATTTAGGTCTTAGGTATACATATATGAACTTCTTTCTTCTCCTTCTAAGGAATGAAGTGGCACGATGTAGCCATGCATAAAGTTCCTCTTAGATGGAGCAGCCTCCGGCAGATGCGCTGCACCATGTCTGCATTTCTGCGGCCGCGTGCATAAGCCAGTATAACATTGATATATTACCTCGCTGACCAGTAAAATTACAAAAGGTTACAGGACAAACGACCAGCACTTGGCCACTTGCGGCAAATATTGACCATCTTGGCACATTCAATTCATTTGGGTAATTACAGATTATCTGGATGAGCTTGTTTCCCTACCCACCATTTCGGACGTTTATGGCAATTTGTCGTGATTTACAGATTTCAAATTTGACCTTTGTTTTAAAATACCATTGTTTTGCATGTAAATTAAGTGGACCGCACTCGAAATATTGAGCACATTTCTTTGTTGATGCCTTTTATTTGGCAGGTGTATATTAGAAATGGATTTGGACAGATTGCAGTCGTTTGAAATTGTCACAGACAAAAAACCTCGGGGTATATTTTCAAGGATTTTAACAGTAATTTAAGAAATAATAACAGAGCATCTCCAGGACTGGCACGCGTATTTTGCATTATGGATTTAATAACGTTAGCGGGAAAAAGAGTATGTGTACAGTCATATAGTTTTGTGATTTTCAGAATTCATACAAGAATTTTTGATAAATCAAGGTTTTGAGTTACAATAACACCAGAGAAGCCAATGATTTGAAATAAATTAAGGCCTTTTTATATTTTCCAAATCTAAGACGAAAACAGAACATTCGAAAACGGCCAGAACAGTTAACTATCACATGCGGATGCCTATGAAAAAAATGGTGGATGTGATTATTATATTCGATAATCTACTTAATCATTTATATACGTAAATTATATATCTATTTTTCTTTAGGAATCCTTTTCATGTCAAGTGATTTACTATATAAATGAAATACTAAAAATGTATATCATGTAGCAAGAAACATTTATATGTTTACGTTACTTAATAAATGTGTTTGAATTTATTATCTTTAAACTTCATCATACCAGTGGGGTCACACAATTATTACACGATTGGTACAATTTAAAATCTCCATCATACCAGTGGGTCACACAATTTTTACACGACTGGTACTATTTCAAATCTCCATCATACCAGTGGGTCACACAATTTTTACACGACTGGTACAATTTCAAATCCATCATACCAGTGGTGTTACACAATTATTACACGACTGGTACAATTTTAAATCCATCATACCAGTGGGGTCACACAATTATTACACGACTGGTACTATTTCAAACTCCATCATACCAGTGGTGTCACACAATTATTACACGATTGGTACAATTTCAAATCCATCATACCAGTGGTGTTACACAATTATTACACGACTGGTACTATTTCAAATCCATCATACCAGTGGTGTCACACAATTATTACACGACTGGTACAATTTCAAACTCCATCATACCAGTGGTGTCACACAATTATTACACGACTGGTACTATTTCAAACTCCATCATACCAGTGGTGTTACACAATTATAACACAAATGGTACAATTTCAAACTCCATCATACCAGTGGTGTCACACAATTATTACACGACTGGTACTATTTCAAACTCCATCATACCAGTGGTGTCACACAATTATTACACGACTGGTACTATTTCAAACTCCATCATACCAGTGGTGTCACACAATTATTACATGACTGGTACAATTTCAAACTCCATCATACCAGTGGTGTCACACAATTATTACACGACTGGTACTATTTCAAACTCCATCATACCAGTGGTGTCACACAATTATAACACGACTGGTACAATTTCAAACTCCATCACACCAGTGGTGTCACACAATTATTACACGACTGGTACAATTTCAAACTCCATCACACCAGTGGTGTCACACAATTATTACACGACTGGTACTATTTAAAACTCCATCATACCAGTGGTGTTACACAATTATAACACGACTGGTACAATTTCAAACTCCATCATACCAGTGGTGTTACACAATTATTACACGACTGGTACAATTTTAAACCCATCATACCAGTGGTGTCACACAATTATAACACGACTGGTACTATTTCAAACTCCATCATACCAGTGGTGTCACACAATTATTACACGACTGGTACAATTTCAAACTCCATCATACCAGTGGTGTCACACAATTATTACACGACTAGTACTATTTCAAACTCCATCATACCAGTGGTGACACACAATTATTACACGACTGGTACAATTTCAAACTCCATCATACCAGTGGTGTCACACAATTATTACACGACTGGTACAATTTCAAACTCCATCATACCAGTGGTGTCACACAATTATTACACGACTGGTACAATTTCAAACTCCATCATACCAGTGGTGTCACACAATTATTACACGACTGGTACAATTTCAAACTCCATCATACCAGTGGTGTCACACAATTATTACACGACTGGTACAATTTCAAACTCCATCATACCATGGTGTTACACAATTATAACACGACTGGTACAATTTCAAACTCCATCATACCAGTGGTGTCACACAATTATTACACGACTGGTACTATTTCAAACTCCATCATACCAGTGGGTTACACAATTATTACACGACTGGTACTATTTCAAACTCCATCATACCAGTGGTGTCACACAATTATTACACGACTGGTACAATTTCAAACTCCATCATACCAGTGGTGTCACACAATTATTACACGACTGGTACAATTTCAAACTCCATCATACCAGTGGTGTCACACAATTATAACACGACTGGTACAATTTCAAACTCCATCATACCAGTGGTGTCACACAATTATTACACGACTGGTACTATTTCAAACTCCATCATAC
This sequence comes from Mya arenaria, assembly GCF_026914265.1. Lineage (NCBI taxonomy): Eukaryota > Metazoa > Mollusca > Bivalvia > Myida > Myidae > Mya > Mya arenaria. Next base: position 92,433,819 of record NC_069124.1, read on the forward strand.
CAGTGGTGTCACACAATTATAACACGACTGGTACAATTTCAAACTCCATCACACCAGTGGTGTCACACAATTATTACACGACTGGTACAATTTCAAACTCCATCAAACCAGTGGTGTCACACAATTATTACACGACTGGTACTATTTCAAACTCCATCATACCAGTGGTGTCACACAATTATAACACGACTGGTACAATTTCAAACTCCATCACACCAGTGGTGTCACACAATTATTACACGACTGGTACAATTTCAAACTCCATCACACCAGTGGTGTCACACAATTATTACACGACTGGTACTATTTAAAACTCCATCACACCAGTGGTGTCACACAATTATAACACGACTGGTACAATTTCAAACTCCATCATACCAGTGGTGTTACACAATTATTACACGACTGGTACAATTTTAAATCCATCATACCAGTGGTGTCACACAATTATAACACGACTGGTACAATTTCAAACTCCATCATACCAGTGGTGTCACACAATTATTACACGACTGGTACAATTTCAAACTCCATCATACCAGTGGTGTCACACAATTATTACACGACTGGTACTATTTCAAACTCCATCATACCAGTGGTGTCACACAATTATTACACGACTAGTACTATTTCAAACTCCATCATACCAGTGGTGTTACACAATTATAACACGACTGGTACAATTTCAAATCCATCATACCAGTGGTGTCACACAATTATTACACGACTGGTACAATTTCAAATCCATCATACCAGTGGGTCACACAATTATTACACGACTGGTACAATTTCAAATCCATCATACCAGTGGGTCACACAATTATTACACGAATGGTACAATTTCAAATCCATCATACCAGTGGGTCACACAATTATTACACGAATGGTACAATATCAAATCCTCATCATACCAGTGGGTTACACAATTATTACACGAATGGTACAATTTCAAACTCCATCATACCAGTGGTGTCACACAATTATAACACAAATGGTACAATTTTAAATCCATCATACCAGTGGTGTCACACAATTATTACACGACTGGTACAATTTCAAACTCCATCATACCAGTGGTGTCACACAATTATTACACGATTGACACAATTTCAAACTCCATCATACCAGTGGGTCACACAATTATTACACGATTGACACAATTTCAAACTCCATCATACCAGTGGGTTACACAATTATTACACGACTGGTACAATTTCAAACTCCATCATACCATGGTGTTACACAATTATTACACGCCTGTATATACCCAATATGCACTGGACATCCTCGTATGATAATATATATGTAGTAGACACGGGACATTCTAATCTTTATTATAGTATTGTTGTGCGAAACCATTTTTTTTGTATATAATGTTAATAACAAAGAGAGAAAAAGATTAAAGAGAAGTACAGAAAAAATATTTAATGTTGAATTTTGAGTCTTCACCATGAGCATTGTAAAATCCGATACATTCTTGTAAATTTCAGCAATTTTGTTGAAGTTTTTTTTGTAAATGGACAAATAAGATTTGTATCGGTCATTAATTAAATAAAGAATTTACAAGTATGTTCTGCATTAAATCATATGTGTTTACTTTTAAGATGATGTTATTTTGTAAACGTGTTTCAAAATAGTTATCCCTGATCTGCTTTACAGTAACCATTTTCGGACGCCTCACTCTGCGAACCGTTTGGTTTGCAGATGCCTCACTCTTCGTAATTGTTTGGGTTTGCGGACGGGCGCCTCACTTCTTCGTAACTGTTTGTGTTGGCGGACGGACCCCTTTACTCTTCGTAACTGTTTGTGTTTGCGGACGGACGCCTCATTCTTCGTAACTGTTTGGGTTTGCAGACGGACGCCTCACGTCTTCGTAACTGTTTGGTTAGCGAAACTGTCACCTCACAGTCTGTAGCTGATTTACCCCATTCCGTAACCGTTTTGGTTTGCGTACACCCCATACCGAAACCGGTTTGCGGACGCCTCACTAGAAATGTAACCGTTTGGATTTCGAAACATTGCAATTATACACCTGTGGTAATTTAAAAAAAAGGACAAATACCACGGCGTATGGTTGATGGCGAACATTCATGGTGCCAGTCATACATTTCAATTTTCTACAGATGTGTAATAAAAGGGCATATTGGACTTATAGTTATCCTTCAAAATTGTCGTTTAATCACCGATTGAAACTTAACGGTTCTTGACAAAACCACACAATTAACGCTTGATTATTCTAAACAGCCCGTAGTTTGTTTGTAAAAAAACAGCAACGAAAGCCCTTCGAGACCAAAGAAATCATATTGTGTGGTTAGCGTCTTTGTCATAGAACAAAGCCCGTATGACAGTCTCAGAATTATGTAAAGCCAGCAAAGTGAGCGAGATTACACGCTGCCTGCGATGATTAATTACCCAGGAAACTCCGCATCCCCGAGGAAATAAGCAGCTTCCGTTGGAAGCGGAAACGACCGTAGATGATGATTCTATTAAAACAAAAGTGTCTGTCGGTGCATAAACGCATGTTGAACTCGCTTTGCGGTATTCATGAAATAGTTTAAAACTGTCTCTTAGTTATGTCTAAAAATCATACAAATAGAACAATATGAATATAACGCTATGCTTGTTTAAGCCATATTCTTCAAAATGAAAATTTTTGGTTATGAGTAAAGCAATTGGCGTTGTAATCGTTCAAATGGAACGGTATTGGTGTGCAATACCACTATTCAGAATGCATACCGGCGAACATCAAAGCATCTCCCTGTCCTCCATGGTGCCTTGTTTGCTGATATTGTCAAATTGACACTCGAGTTCTCTCACATTTCCATCTCACTTAATTTAGGCTCTGAAGATAAACTGTCACTTGAATCATGTTGGCAAACACATTTTATTGTGTCACCAGCATCTTTGACGATTTCACGGATACCTTTAGCTAACACAAACGTTTGTTTACACTGAATTTAAACCATTGAAGATGTATTCAAACATGGCCACAGGAGGGCCGAGGATTAGCAAGTCGACCCAGGACAGAGGACCTTTGATTTTTTTCATTCTGAAGATTGGAACTATTCACGATAATTCATTTTTCAGCGTGTCTGTGCATATTGTTCTGTTCATTCGCAGCACTATAAACATGTCGTCTGCATTCAATGAAAAGCGTGATATAACGCATCGCCTTTTATAGTTTTGGCATCTTCAACAGCTAATGCAATTAAAACTGAACGCAAAATTGAATTTATTAAAACAAATATAAAATGCATCACAACGATGCGTTAATATTGAAATCAAATACCTTCCATCAGAAATGCAAATTGGCTTTCATTGAAAATTGCACCGTAAATCCATATCAGTCGCAAAGGCCATTTAGAGCTAATTATTGCGTATGCGAAAGGCTGTTGGTTACCCAAAGTGGCATAACCTGATATGTGGAGTGTTGTCAATATGGATCCAACCTTTGAAGTGTGCGATATCTGATCCACTCTATAAATTTGTCAATGTTACCATAAACAATATTTTCTGTCACACATCCGAATAGGTTTGTCTCCTCAACACGGTGTCCGCGTTTGCAGATTTGTACACCGGAAAACGCTTTATCAACAAACGAAAGTGCATAGTTTTGTAATTATGATTTGACAAATGTGGAAATAATTAATAATCAATTGCCGTTATTGCAGACATCTTTGATGATAATGAAGCATACGAAAAAGGTAAAGAGGCAGTGACATGTGATAAATGACTGGACATCGAATATCACCAAGGCCTCGTCATTTTTCAACTTTTACAGGATTTAGACATTAAACTCGCACGGCGTGTTAATTGGTACCGCATAATTACACAATATTCTTAATGACCAAGCTTGCTGCACAGGCCTTAGATAGCTCAACTTAGAATACATTTTATTTCTACATTTCGATTTACACAAACACGTATACAACTGTAAAATTTACAACTTTATCTAGTTAATCTTTTTTTGGTAACTAATATTACATATTTTCTGTATACGTTGTCGTTAATTTCAAACATCATATTGACCGATTCTTGTTTTAAACGTGGCTGTAAAGTCGGAGAGATACGGTATATGTGTTTGTAATTACACAGTTAGTACAACAGTGCACTCATAACATGTTGCACAGTGTATTTGCTGTGGCTTATTGCATTGGGTATTGTTTTTACTCTAACTCTGCTAGACCCAGCCGCCATTACGTGTGTGAGGATAGGCGAGCTAGATTGTTAATTATTCCTAAAAGCACCTGTCAAGTCTAAAATAACGTATTCGTTTTAAAACAAGAAGAAAATACCTAAATGCTCTTGAAGTAATCAAACACTTAAAATATATCAATAAAACGACAATTAAAAATAGTCAATTGCATTTGTTTATAGGTAAGTGTAAACCATTTCCCTATCTGAAAATTAAATGTTATTGTTGCTTTGGTAAACAGGTTCCAAAATTTCCACATAACGGTCAACAAACTGATAAAATCTTAAATTAAAATTTTGCCAGCCAAATATTCGAGATTGGCCCCTCCCGTAGAGCGAGGATAATAATTGCACGGCCCGTTATGACCACCGTGGCAAAATTAAGCAGCGAAGCTGAAAACCGCGCAACATCAGTCCCGTAATTAACGGACTGCCAGGGAGTTGGGCTGTCCAGGACTCCCTGGCCTGTAGACTTTAATGAGTATTAATTGATTGTTCACTGACAATTAACGTGTCAAGGAATAAACGAGCGAGATTGGCAAGGTTTCCATAGAGCACAGTGCATGCGCGGTTAGAACATGTCAAGAGCGGGTTGAGGAGGAGAAGCGACAGGTTTTCAATTTCAAATATTGAAAATATGGGTGGAAAATGGAAAGTGGGTTCTGTAATTGCAATGTTTAACCTTTGCTAATAGAAAGCGTACATAATTCCACTTAGTTACACCTGGGTTCATAATTCCACTTAGTTACACCTGGGTTCATAATTCCACTTAGTTACACCTGGTAGTTACACCTGGGTTCATGAATGTCACCTCTAGCAAATTATATTTTCTTCCATTCAAAGATGGTTTGCCTCTGTTGTGTTCCGATCGAAATTTCTTTGACATTATACATCTGTTTCTGAACAGGACAATTGATCTTTACTTTTTGATTTTGTTTTACTAAGAGCTCATCATTGGCTTGCATTGTTTAACAATTTGCAGGAATCAATTTTTATATCAGAGATCAAGTCCAAGGATCTGGTCCATGGTGCACTCTTTATATTTAATGAATTCATTGAAAGCATGTTGTCTGATCTTTCTTGCCATGGGATTGCGCTTAATTTTGATATTATATGAACATAGAAGGCGCGATGTGCGTTTTGTCTAAAGTATGAAACTAGGGACAGTGTTGCACTGACCTTGATATGAGGTTCCGGGCATTGAGACACAACTGCTTAGATACGAAAAGAGATATGAAATGCATGAGGTATATTTTGTTATTCGTTATAAGTGAAAGTAAAACATTGAACTTTCTAGATATGTATGATTTCTGCATACGTGCAATTCTGAACATTCGTCTTAAATGCACTTGAACATGAGCAGGCTGTACATGATGTATATACAGGAAACGTTATATAGTATATTGTAACCATTAGTAGCAGCAACTATTATCGGACAGCAGATAGTGGACGCGTTCATAAACGAGTCTGATGGTCAACTACATGGCATCACGACGGCTCTCTGGAATTTAAACTGCACTGTAAGTTTGATAAGTACCATTCTTAAAACGACTCTTGTACAAGCTGAATAATTCAAAACCATTAAAATGAAGACATCGTTCATGATCCTGAAAACTACGAAAGAAAATTAACAGCAAACTTTTTTACAGTAGAAATAATGGTTGACTATTTCCTCAAAAAATATAGACTTCACAAATACGATTTTACTAAACATATGCAAAAACACTAGACAAAATCCTTGTAGAGCAAGCTGTCGCATTCATGGACAAGCAGGATAACACGTGTCATTTTATCCTGTCTAGATTTGCATGGACTTATTATACAAGTATTTTATATTAATACGGACATATTTGAGCGACCACCAACATTATTGTATTGGTCATGTAGCTATATTTTACCATTAAGCGTTTGGTCTCACTTCTAAGACCCCGGGGTCAGTCCACTGGTCACGACACCGGGGTCACATGACCCTGTTAGTGTCATCCTTAGGACATGCTATCTTCCAGGATCATCATATAACGCACCTCACCGTGAATTGGCAATTTCAAAATAATCTACTTGCAAATTTAATTGCACAAAATCTACGTCCGACCTCTGTAGAGGTCATACGGGGTCAAGACTTGACCAGCCCTTGGACTAGAAGGGTTGGCTTGGGTCAGCGATTGATTGGCATTTGGGCAAAACTAAGCCCATGATCATTAGTAGAAGCATATAAAATAAAGGCGTTTAGTTTTATGATTGTCATTGAACATCTGTTAAAACTAAAGATATTTGTAAAGTACAACATGATGTTGTGCTTCGTAGAGACATATGTAGAACACAGACGAAATATCACTGAAAACAATATTAAGAAATGTTGTATACAGTTTGTTGAATTTATTTGTGAGGTATGAAGGTCGCCATATGCCAATGAGCATTAAGTGTTTTCTCACTTCCAAAAATGACTCCAAAATGACTTCAAAGTGGTAGCAAATTTAAAAATTGTGAAATTATTATATTTTACATATTTGTTATAATTAAATCATGTATCTTTGATAGTATTTCTAAGTAGAATGTAAACGAAGATAATGTATCTTTGATGGTATTTTTTTTATTTTGTATATTTTGTTTTGTATTTTGTTTGTAATTCGATTGATAAAAATGTTATAAATGTTCGCATTTGTCGCCATTTTGTATTTTATTCTACCACATATAACCATCTGGCCCCAATTTCCCGAGCCTTTCTAAGCTTAACAGGCTTAAGTTGGTTATTTCAATCAGCAAAAATATTTATTTTAATTTGATTTTAATAAATTATATTTTTTTATAATTTTCATTAATATAATTTGTATTTAAAGTCTAAAAACAGATAAACAAAAATAGTGAGCATAACTTAATCCGGTTACAAGGGACTTTTGGGCATGGTTGATATATGTTCTGTTCTATGATGTTTGCAGTGAATACCTGGTAAACACGTGACTATTATATATGTTACATTTATGGGATCACATTGACTTTCTCTTTTATTCTTTTTTAGCGCGTGCTGTTGTTTTCCGTTTATGTTTTATTTCAGTTGCCTTGGTATTTTTCCTTTAACTTGTTGGCCAGAGTCCATGAAAATATGAAAATTGCACGAAACCAGTGAAACTTGATAACATAAATGTTGTCGTCTTTTTACGACATGGTTTGCAAGTAAACGTGTTCGGCATACATAAATGAAATGTCTCTCTGTAAAGTTATAAAAAAATGTTAAGAAATATTTAAGATCTTTAGATAGAAACATTGAATAGGCTTTATATATTAGCGTAAGAAAGGAACTGTACATAATATAATATTTACCTTAAAATGTCAAGTTTTTTCCGATGATAGCATGTTGCTTACCGTAATTATTTGGCATATAAATGTAACTGTGATAGAGAGGGGTACTGTCTCGAAGCAAGTGTCAGCTTTAGACTAAGACGTCTGTCAGGGGATATTTCAGAGCCGGTATATATTTGCATGTGCCGATTCCCTATTCCGCTAGCGAATAATTAGACACAGGAACATTGAAATATTGATTATTAACTAGATAAGTGGGTAATCCGATTTACTAATGACAAATGTATGCATTTGCAGTGCTAGAATATGTTTATATTTACAATAATACAAAGATTGGTTTTGAAGTTCGATGTTAAATGTTTTTTCCTCTTCAGCCAATTTTAATCACAAAACAGCGCACATGGTACGGAAGCATCATAACGAACTGTTTCCAGCAATACCAACAAAATACAAGTTTTATCACGGTATTTAATAGACTTGGTAACTATGACGATGGTGAAAAATGTCAGAAGTAAGATTGTCTGTTGCTTGTTCGTGTCGATGATAAAAAATAATATTTCATCTCAGACTTTGGATCTCTGTATAAACCGCTTCGATCTGAACTAAGGATTACAATGACCTTTTTTAAAACTGTATTTAAATTTCTACCCCATATTATTACTTTATGATAGTAACTTGTCGGGTTATATTTTATATTTTCATCTAAAAGAGGGGAAAGAATATCAAAAAGTCAAGCCTGTAATAAAATCGAAGGTGATTATTTTTTCAAAGGTTCTGACAACAATACCTTTCACGAGGCAAGCAACGAAACCAGTGTTTACGGTGGAATCGCGTCATTTAATAGACTGTTTACTCAATCTACGAACGTGGGAATCCCTGGGAAATGTGCAGTTTATTATTCTCCCTCCCGACATTTAAAGCCTTGCATTACCGTGCAACGATGTTGTCTGTTATTCCTAAATCTTAATTCACAAAGGCTCTTTATAATTTTTGCTTTGTCAATTTTGTATGGGTGTCTAATTTGCACATTAGCTCCCCGTTGGATCATTGTCGGTGCACAATGTAATATTTCCCTCTAACTGTTACAGCGGGAGATTATGGGCCATCTAGAATGCTGGAAGTTGTGAGAAACCCATCTTGACCTGTGGATGGGTGCAGTGTCAGAAAGTCACACGAGGATTTATGGGCGAGCCCCTTCACTATTTCCTCATCAAGTCAATGTAGAGATGGCCAGCTTTATTACCTCTGTTGTCAAAATTTTGAAAACAAAAATTGATGGAAGTTCTCGCCATGAATCTTGTTGTCACGTTTTGACACATCAGCTGAAGTAGCAATATTCTGCGGATTTGCTCTGACGATAAGTGCTATTGCAAAACAGGGTTTCAACGCTGGCCTCTTGGAGTAACCTGTTGAATTGGGCCAGTGGTCAGTGGCAGGACCACTTGATGGGGCAATAGACCGGACATTGGGCAAATAAAACCGACCATGCGATGAAATATGCAATCGAAAATGCAATTGGACATATGCGTTTCATATTATATGGCAAATACTGATGGACATTTTAGTGATCTGTATTACTAACACTAATGCTTCATAATTAATTCCTCGATCAGAAAAAATATACAACCGATGTGGTTGCTTTTCACGATGATATCACTGAAATGGTCTGTCATAACATTTATATAGAATACTTACCTACGCGAGTGTTGTTATTCGGTCATTTAGTATAATAAAAATATAGCAAGAATAATGATCGTTTTCGAGAAATTCATGTTTGTTGCTGGCGCGCACAACGTTCGAGTTTTATTGTGAAACGTCGTATAATGTATCTGCATCACCGTGACCCAAGCTCGGACCTTCTGTTCGGCTTTTCCGGTCGACAGATCAATCAAACCCTCAGCGTAAGGTTATAGGTTATGCCAAAGGTCTCGGACCAATCGCTGACCATTTGGCGCGCCAAATTTCAAAGTTGACTTATTTCTTTCATTGGCATTTCCGAGAGGTGATTTCTAATTTAGCATTTGTGCACACATAAAGTGACCATAGGTCAGCGCTTTGGCCATTTCATTGAAGAACTGTCCAGAGGTCTACGTGGTTTGACACCGGCATACGGCACATGCTTCATATTACTTTGGAGTCTGTCCATGATTTATACTCTGAAATAATCATTCGACCGATGACCATGGTTTCAGGATTATTTGGAAATTAATGTAACATAATTGAATTGAAATACTCATATCCTGTGAAGCTAAATGACCATTGCAAATAAGTGGAACTATATTTGCCCAAAGAATAGAATTAAGATAACTGTCCCTCTCTATCGTCACATTAGTGTGTACATTATCGTAACACACGTTGTGCCATTATTGATAGAAATGCCGCGCGATTTAATGAGAGGATAGCCATCCTAAATAAAAGATTCAAGTGCGGGGCGTCCTTTAGTTATACAACTGACCGCAGTATCAAATAAATTAAATTAAAACGCCTCCTAAATGTTAGATGGGAAGGCAATATGTGGACGCTGGTGACCACAGTGGCCCTTTTGTATTTTGATAGCGTTGTCGACAGAGTTATTCTGAAATTCGAAGGCGTTTTCCAAGCACCTGTAAAACTATCTCAGCATAATCGAACAGTTTCGATTTCTGTTTTTATGACAGTCCCTGGCAATTAATTTGTAATCCTATTCCGTTTCTGGTGAATTCCTCACAAATCTTAAAAACTTAAATAACCAAGAATATTACGAAAATTGGAATAATTAGCATTTTCAAAATACGTTACAATGTGTTTTATGATTTCCATGGCTTCAGTGTCGTGTTAAAATGGCATCAACGTGTTCAAATGAACTGATGTTCAACATCTTTAAGACTTCTCACGACAGGGTAAAATTATGTGGGATTTATTATTCAATACAACAAAATAAGATGAATTTTAATTTTCAATCAAATGCTGTAAGGGGACATAAATTCTCCGGCTCTATATACACACCATGTATTTTGCGTTTAAGTTGCTTCACATTGTTTATTGAATAAAACGTAATTGTGGTAAAACTGTGTTTAAATATTTGTTGGTTGCGTTGCTTTGAAAGGGTTTATATGGCTCTTAAGTTCTTTAGGGAGTTTCATGCCTGTTTTAAAGTTGTAATAAAATGACCGAGTGTATGCTGCACATGATTACAGACTATTAAACAAATATGAACCACCAGCATCCAAAATGATTGCTCATAATAAATTCATTTGAATTTGTGGTTGCACAGGCGGCAAATATTACCATGCATTGAGCAATAGAACTCAATCTTAAGTGCGAACGTGGATTAAGCATTTATTAAACAAAGATGAGTGGTTTTTAATAGAGCTGAATTACAACTGATATCAAATGCACAATCAAGAATTATATTAAACTATCACTTGATTAATTTTGAATAGCGTTTTGGTTGCGCTTTTCCGCAAACTGCTCATAAACTGTAAGAGTGGGACGGCGCTAGCGACTCTGCAGACGGCTACTGTGTCGGGACCATTCACACACTTTATTCGGTTTCTAAAGATGTAACAAAGTTCAAGTGGCTTTGGAACTCAACAGCTTTCACTCATACAAAATAGTACATCAAAATGAATATTTCATTTCATATTCTAACGTCAATTTTATATCATTGAAAACAATGACACCGTATTATGCAATATTATAATACATTTGATCCTGAATTTTAATATTGATTAGATTTCATATTTGTTGCTACAGATACCATATTTAATGCGTAGTAAATCCAGTTGGTGATTGTACGCTCATACACATCTTTCAACCGCTGCAGCATGTTTCATTGGCTCTTTACAAACTCTTTTTGCCTTTTGAAATTGATGCTGTTTATTCATCTTTTGTCACGTATTTAAAAAGAATTGATAAGACTTTCTGAGACAGCATATAAACATAATCTGAGTATACCTTTTTCTTATTTACTACAACTAATGTCTACCATTTATTATTTACTACTCGAAATGGCCATTATACTATATAATATGATGTGATGTGTTTGCTTTGGTGAGGGACTTGAGTGGACCGCTCCTGGTTTGGAGATATTCTGTTATGCAATTTAAAACACACGTATGACAATGAAGTCCTTCTTGGACTAATTATTTCCTTTTACGCAATATCAAATTACTGGTCATAAATCGAATCGGAACCACGCTTCAAAATGATCGTTACTGTTAGACGCTCTGCTCTTAATTAGCGATTATTCGGCTTTTTGCTGCGTGAAATAAAAGTTTCTCGAAGAATCACAAGATTTCAATTATTAGCAATCATTTCCCTGGAAGGCAGTCATGTCCGAGTGGAAGTGGTGGCTGGAAATTAGAGATGTGCCTGTATTAATATAATGACTCAATCTCCTATCTTTTAGACATATATCGTGACAGCTTATTGATGCTGATTGTTTCATTTGAAAAGGCGAACTGTAGCAGTTACTTATCAGAGTCGTCGTGAATATTTTGTTCTCGAATAAGTGGAGAACAATGATTAAAGTTATATACGTTGTTAGAACTTTGTATTCACTGTAATTATGGTGATGGGCGCTTCGCAGAATCTACAGGATATAAGTAGAAGCGGTAGGTTAAATGTTTACAATACTCTCGTTTGTTCTTCTCGTATTGTGTACATGCATGCAAAAGTTATAACCTTCTTATACTAATATTACTGTTGTGTTCATGTATCCCATATCAACTATATGTTGAAATAATTACGGCATGGGGCATTGAAATAATGGATTATGTGTTTTGTTGTGTTATTATTTGGTTTTATATCTGTACGATACATTTTCGTTATATCTGTACGATATATTTTCGTTATATCTGTACGATACATTTTCGTTGCATGACAAAAACAATGTATTATGATGATATAGATAGTATAATTTGAGCGACGTTTATTTTTTGGACCGGTACAATATTTGAACTCATCTCTCTTAAGTATTCCAATTAGACGAAATTTCGCTCCCCGAAACGACTACACATGCATATTAAATGCTACAAATAGTGCACTATCATGTGTCGCAATATGTCCATTTACAATGCATTTGTTGTATCTATTTCCCACCCTGGCGTGACCGTGCCATTCTAGCCAGTTTAATGGGTTGAAAAGGTAACGAGAAGCCTTTCTAAACCCATGTTACGATACCACCGACAGGAGGCTTAAAATGACCTTTTGTATTTAGCTTCATTAAAAGCATGTCGAAAACCGGTAACATGGCGTGCGTAAAATCATTACGTTTCGACCGAGTTTCAACTAATGTAAGAATGGGAAGGTGATATCTAATGTAGGAATGGGAAGGTGATATCTAATGTAGGAATGGGAAGGTGATATCTAAATGATAACAATTATGTAAGGATTTTTTTCCTCATTTCTGTAATTGCAGCTGAACGAAGCACCTTGTACACGGAGTCTGTGGTTGGATGTCTTAACGCTACGTCGCTATTGTATGATCGCTTATTACTGCTAAATTCGTGTTTTCGTTCTGACGCGGCCGTCTCAACAAAAAACGATGTTTAAATATATATCTTTTGACGCCTTTTCGTTGAGTGGTTTTATCGCGGGTGCCGGAACGAAAAGACGACATTTTCAATTCGCCGTTAAAGACAACTAAACTTCCGACGTTGTGGCGCGGACAGAAGGGAATGTTTCTTTCAAAGTTTTTTGTTTCAAATTTTCGTTCTGTCGTTATGGCACGGGCGCTAGCACGAAATGACGATATTTGCCGTTTTGACATAAACTCTAATTTGGACGTTGTGGTGGAAGAGACAGGGAGAAATAATGATGACAATACCATAGATGTGTCATAAAGTGTTTGTGGCTTAGATGATATTACAAAGCATTTCTGTTTTAATCAAATAGTGGAAAGTTAGTGTTTATTATTTATTTATTTTTTAATTGAGTTCACCCATAATCGTGAAACTTGACGAAAAGGAAAATGTCTTATATAAGAATACATGTACATCAAATATAATTATGTAGCTTTCTGTTATAACTCCATTATATCCGTTACTCTTTTATTTCCATTTTCCTTTCGATGGTAAAATATTAATTTTGACGGATACAACATATATATACTATGTCGGTAATTCTGCAAAACTTTATTATCAAAGCATTTGATGTATACTGGCATCCATTATAAAAACCGATATGTTGTTGTCTTGTACTGTTAATATTGTTTCGTGCTAAAATTAAATGTTAAAATCGCAAAATAAAAATTAATTAAACGCTTATGATAATA